>NC_056582.1:18128420-18288420 GCF_018340385.1 Cyprinus carpio | reverse complement strand
TAAGCCATTTATCCATGGTCAGTGCACCACAGAATGTTTCATGTTGGAATTTCCTGCATTCCAAAATTTATTTAGCTTTAAAATCAATGTTTTTTTGAGCTACAGCTATGATTATGTTGAATGTCTTCCTATCCTCTGTTTCTCCCCCAGTCAGTCTTTTCATGGAGTTTAATGTTCATCTCTCAGTTTAGCTTGGTTTGCTCTAAAAGCGATGTCTCTGTTAGCTGATCTGCTGCGTTTGTCGACCTTGGCCTTCGGAGAGAAATTGCAAATGCCAAGGAAATACTTCCTCATTAGTTTTACCCTTAGCCTACAGCCTTCACAGCAGGAGTCATGCTATAATCAGAGCTTGTTCTCGATAAAGCCAAAAGTCTGCCATCAAAAGCAATTCCCCTTATTTATGGGGTTTTCACCAAGTGGTCTGCACAGAATCAAGAAGGGAGAATCCCTATGAAATTGGTTGGCATGAGGGAGTCCCAACCAAACAACCTTTTTTTATTTATTTTTTTTTTTTTCCTTTTTTTATCATTAAGCTGTTATTCTTTGTGCCTGACTGTAACTCATTACACTTGTGGTGTGAAATGGCGGTTTACTATCCATCTCTATGTGTAAAACTCTGTAATCAATGCCACACTTGTTTGTCCTGCCATCACAGGTACAATGCACATCTCATCCATCCTGATATCAAATATTGTTGATGTTATTATTAGTTACAGACATTACTACAGCTACTTGTTATGCAAGCATTTTTCACAAGCATTTTCAATGCAAATGCACATTATGTGCTTAACAGTCCCTGCAGACCAAGACAACAGCCTGAAAAGAAAAATGCTGCAAGATGCAGTATTGTATTGTAAGGCTTTTCTTTGTGTTCATCTAAACGTTATCCTACGCACTCTCAGCAGAACTCGTTGTTTTCATTTTCCATCTAAAGAATCCATCGATAAAATTTTATTTTAAAATCACATTGCTGTGAATTTTGCTGTGTACCGTGTAGCTATTTCCTCTGCTTACACCAAGGATGCTTTCCTGCATTGATTCTGAATGAGAGGGGTAAGAATATCCCCCCTTTCCTGGCCCATTAAATTCCCTTAATATGTCTGCATGATATTGATTTCATATGAACCCCCACTTTGATGTTCACAATTTCAGAGTCATATTTCAGTCCGGCACACACCGGCCAACCTCTCTTTGTCAATTGTTTTTTCTTGACTGTACTTGAGGACAAGATTCAATAAAGGAAACCATAATAACTGCATGCAGTTTCAGAATCACCTCTTGTTATAGATGCTTTTAGGTATAATTTTCAAGCAGTTTTAGAATGTATGTTTCTAGGATTCATTCATACAAATTAGCATAATATATATTTAGCCATATATATTATATATATTATATTATATATTTTAGACAATATGAAAAATACCATTGTTTCATGTTTCATTGATTTCATTGTTTCAATAGCATTGTTCAGTTGTTTCATGTTGCTTAATATATATATATATATATATATATATATATATATATATATTATATATATATATATATATATATCCAGTATATATATATATCCAATATATATATATATCCAAAAGTATATATCCAATCTATATATATATCCAAATTTATATATCTCAAAATTTTCAATTTTCATGCTATTTTTTTTAATTTATTTATTTTTTCCATATTTTCATAACTTATAATTCAAACTTTTGCATTAGTGTTATGTTCCACCATAGATCTGTGGGAGGTCTTCGCTGAGCTGCATGAGAGATATATATTTTCTCCGCTTTCTCAGAAGCCCCATTTCCACAGAGCATAAAGTAAAACTCAGTGACAGGCAGTGCGATTAAAAAAACATCTGCACGCTGTCATTCAGTCCTATATTAAAGTTTTATAGAAAGTAAAACTAAAGTGTCAAAGTACAGATTCTAAACACTGCCAAAGTTTTTGTATAGAAAAAGTGATATAATGAAACCGGAAACTCCGGAGCTGCCATGGGAATTTCATGAATAATTGTTCACATGTAACATAGCATACTGTAGAGATTTCATAGATTAGATTAAAAGGATGTTTGACTGTTACACAATGTTTATGTGGATTTTTTTTTTTTTTATGTTTTGTGGTAATGCTTTATTGCACTCTTGTAACATATTTAAACTTGAGACAACCTTTGGTGACAATAAACATTTTATACAAACCTTGTACAGTGATCTCAGAGATATATTTCAAAATATACCATGATGTTTATTTTTAGGCTATATGCCCTTAGTATTTTTAATTCTGACAAAAGACGAGGCCCAATGAGTTTGAGGCAGGCCTGTTTGTTTGGCCAATGACAGATGGGCAGAGTGTTTATGTAACCGGTTTCATTGTAGAGAAACCTTATAATTTACAGACACAAAATTTGGCTTTGTAAAGTGCAATATCTTGTGTGATTATGTTTAATTTTCCTTCATAGATCAGATCTATGGTCTGACAGTTTTAACCTTATGAATAGTGTTATCATTGGACCTGCTGTGTATCAGGTGTGAATGTGTAGGGAATAAGCGCAGACTAGCTGAAACAGTTTTTCATGTTTTTAGAAAAGATGGTTGCACAGTCTTATAAGGTTTGTAATATCAGTCATTGGGTAGAATCAATACATTAAAATCAAGCAAGCTAATATTTATGTTATTTTGAACTTGGATGCATATTGTATTACCTTATTTCCTTTATTATTTTAATTCATTGCAGAAATGACATTTGCAGTTTTATGTAGAACCATTGAAAAATCTTCTTAATAGTTAAGAGAAACAAAGCTTCTCTTCCCATTATAAATAATGCATGTTACAAATCTGATCTGTTTGAAGACTGAAAGTTTTCTGTATAACAAATCTCTATTTTTAAATGTCATCATTTGTTGAGTAGTCTGATTCGCTCGTGTACATTTACAATCTTGTTTTTTCTTTGTCGTAAGGGCATTATATTTTTATAGTTATTGTTTCCTGAAACATTCTTATTTCATTGCAAGCACGCACAGGAGGAAAAATGCAGTGATGCAAACTTCAAGGTCAGTTTATACTGCTTACTGGCGATGGCCAGATGGGCATATGACCACTCCAGGGTTTGTGTCGTTTGGAAGAGTTTTTGCCTGAGTTGGCCGACTAGGAGGTATGACCCCAAGGAAATGAATTTTAAAAGTCATCCATTCACCCAGAGTCATTTGCAGGACTTGCCTGAGGTCTTTTGGGTCACTGAAGAGAATTGTTCTGCCATCTATGAAATTTTCCCTTACCATTTCGAGGTATTTCTCTGGGAAACTCAGTTTTGACATCTAAAAGGGGAGAAATGCACATTTTTAAAAGTGCACATATAAATAAAACCGTAAAATAAATATCCATCATATATACTGCACTTTGTGTATTCAAACATTTGGGGCTGGTAATTTTTTTTATTTTTATTAATGACTTTCATGAAATGAATACTTTGATTCAGCAAGGATGCATGAAATGTATCAAAGGTGACAGTAAAGACATTTATAATGTTACAAAAGATTTGTATTTCAAATAAATGCTGCTCTTTTGAACTTTTATTCATCCTGAAAAAAAGCATCATAGTTTCTGCAAAAATTTTAAGCAGCACAACTGCTTTCAACATTTACAGTAATAAGAAATATAAGACTGGAGTAATGGCTGCTGAAAAATCAGTTCTGCCATCACAGGAATGACATTTTAAAATATATTAAAATAGAACAGTTATTTTAAATTGTAATACAATTTTCCAGTATTACTGCTTTTACTGTATTTTTGATCAAATAAATGCATCCTTGGTGAACATAAGAAGCTAACTGCAGCTTTGACTTTTATCTTAAAAAAGATGACAAACCTCTTGACAAATATCTTCCATTTTCATGTTCATTACAGTTCTTGATGAAAGGGACAGGAAAGCATTTCTCCCTGCTCTCTTGAGTCTGCGGCTCCCACGGACCCTGGCCAGCTCATTCTTGATGGAGTAGTTTAAGTTCACTGTGCAAAGCTTAAACATTTCCAACTCCCCTACAGTGAAATTGAAGTCTTTCCTGAGGAAAATCTCAAACAGCTCAGGGTCCCCGTCTCGTTCCAGAAAGTTCTCCACTGCATATCCAACGATGCAGAGCTCCAGGCTATTGTAACTGAACACTTCCCATAGTGTCTTGGTATTATCAGCAGCACAGAATGATCTGTCTATCTCATCACTCTGTTGGTCATCTTCAACACACTGAAGAATCCAACTTAATCTGCAAGGCCAGCGGTCCACCAAAACCACCCATGCAGCAATTTTCTCTGGAGGTGGAGGCTCTAATTTTCGGGTCTCCATAATCAGAATAGTTACCCGAATGGAGTTAATCACTCGTCTCATGGACATTGTGTCTCCAGATATGTAAGTTTGAAGTTTGTTTTTATCTCTTGAGGTGATGCAGGAAAATGCAGACTCGGTTAACTTATCCACTTCTTCTAGATTAAGTTCTGCAAAGTTTCCTTTTTTTGCTATCAAAGGAATGGCTTGCTCTTCTTCAGTCTCACTGTATATTATCGAACACTCTTCTTCAACCGAGAACAATGTCCTGGGACCTCCTAAAGTAGATACTCCAGTCTCCTGGAGAGGAATGTCTTCAGGGATCTCAGACTGACCACGCACAATGTTTTCAAAGATGATGGACTTTGATGCATTAGATAGTTGAGGTACAGTAAAGGGCAATGTTATTATACGATCTAAAAATTCAAATGCAGAGTTTCTTTTGCTTAGACAGTATTTTGCCTGTTGGACCTGTCTAACCAGGACTTCCGGATCTACAGCAAGCACAGAAATGAAGGGACTCTCTTCATCAGATAGGAGAATATTGATGGCATCCAAAACGCCTACAATTTTCTTTGGTGTGCAGCGGTCCAAGTTTGTGATCTCCAACACCACCTTGATTCTCCTCCTTTCAAAGATCTCCATGAAGTAAATGAAGCAGCAGAGCAGTCTCATCTCCTTCCGAACTTCATGCATCAGTCCCAGCTGCTGACTTACCTTCTTGTTGTCCAGCCCTTGTCTAATTTTGAGGTCCTGGTTGAAGATGAGGTTCTTTAACAACAATAATATAAATCTTAGAGCTCCGACTGCAGGAACACCAAGTACAGCGATGGCGAAACCTTCCAGTGCACCATACCCACTTGACTCCTCAACCTTTTCTCCTTCTAGGTGTTCCTTCAAATCAGGAAATCCAAACATGATTATAGAAACCAGAATAACAAGTGAACCGATGAATCCTGTAAGTATTAGTGCCCAAATGGGAATGTAGCCCAACTTTTTGGACCTCCAGTTCTTTGGAATATCCTCAATCTTCTTTTTCCCTGCATCTTTCTCTGCATCATGCTGGGCGATCCGGAAGAGGCCTAGCTGGAGTTTACCAAAGCTGTTCTGAAGAGCCTTGGACAACTGCATTACCAGACCCGCCCAGAGAAGGTCACTGCCTGCAAAATGCCATGCACTGAACCTCACAAACATATAACGAATGTTCTTCATTTTCTGGTTCTGCTCCGTCCAAACAGGCCGATAGAAGAGGAGCCGCAAGATCAGAGAGAGCATGTCAGAAATAGAGGGTGTAATTGAGCGAGGCTTTGGTTCCTTAGTATACTTCTCTTCTCTTATTTTGGCCTCATGATTCATATAAACTGAAAAAAAGAGATAAAATGGAAGAAACATCAAAATCTCCAGGACTTTTGGAGGACATCTGGGAGGGTTGATCATTTAAAATTGTTTTTAAAAAGTATGCACTTACCCTCAATATTCTTGAGGACCATGTTGATCCTGTTGTGACATTCTGAATACAAACCCACCGTCAAAGGAGAAGAGACTTTTGTGAGGGTTTTTGATAATGCATAAGCATACACATTATCAGAAGGGATATCTGTCACTGGAAATGAAAATAGCTGTCATATTTTGTCATAGATTTTTTTCTTTAATTTTAAATTTGAGGTTTCGTTACACATTCATGTTATCTCCACTGAAACACAATAATTTATGCCATTACTACCACAAGGCATAAATGTGCCTAACCTATGTTTTGACCAATATTTGTTTTAAGGGTGAAGTCTACCTCTTCAACTTTTTGTTTTCAATCATGAGCAACAAGATGATGTTGACACATGGGTGAAGCAGGTTGCATAAATGTCAAGACCAGTGACTAAATATAGTGTAATAAATGTGCAGAAGAATTCTTCATGGGTTTCTCTGAAAGGGCAAAGTCCCTGTTTCATTCATACAAAGGAAGAAAAATGGATTAAATGTTAAGGGGCCATATGATGTGATTTCTTGTTTTCCTTTTCTTTAATGTGTTATGTAGCTGTTTATGCATGTATACAATCTGCAGAGTTACAAAGCTCAAAGTGTCCCACAAAAGGATTTGTTCTATCTAAAAGAGAAGGCTGATCCAGACCGGGCTAAAACGCCTCATCAAAACACACCCCCTTTAATAATAGTTAAAGGCAGGGCCGCATTATCTTAATGGGCAACATGGGCTGTAGGCCAGGGCCCCGAACACTAGGGGGCCCCCCGAGTCAAAATTGATTGTCAGCAGATCCGTATAATATACAGAATCGTCCCATATTTGCAGGCATACGTCGTATAACCACACTGTATTAAAAAAACATTAGAAAAAAAAAAAAAAAAAACCTTGTAACAAATATTGTGATTTACTGGCAGCTATGGATGCCAAACAAAAAACTTAAAATTAAAGTATACATAACACAATATGAGGTGCCAATTGCTGGTGGGAGGAGTGTAGCCCAGATCAGTCCAGTGATTATGTGGCCCAAGTCAGGCTTGTGATCTGACAGCATATTATGTGACCCATGATAAACATAATATTGCATGATAATGGTTAAATGATCACAGAATTTTTTAATGACGTGTAGTATATGTAATCTTTGAAATGGCAAGTCACAACAGAATTAAATATAACATTTCAAAATTAAGCAAATCAGTAAATCAGTCAATAAACTGCGATTAATTATAATTTTATTGTATTATATATATATTATTCTCAGAACAAATAATCTTAGAATCCTTACATAAAGAGAAGAGAGAGAGAGAGAGAGAGAGAGAGAGAGAGAGAGAGAGAGAGAGAGAGAGAGAGATTATTTAACCATTATCATGCAATATTTATTTGGTTTACCATGGGGCACATACATTTATTAATATGCTGTCATGCACAAGCATTAAATAACATGATCATAAAAGTATTTAATTTTTTGGTATACGTGTGATGCTTTGTGTGAGGAACATATTCAAATTCAAACCATTCAGTGATATGTATCTCCTTCCCACGGAGTCCTGCACATGACATGCAAGAAAAAGAAAAAGAAATCATGCGCACGATTTACCAATTCGTTCCCTCGATGTACTAAAACATGCACATGATTACTATTTCGTTCCCTCGATTTACTAAATCATTCCCTCGATTTGCAAAATCGTGCACACAATTTACTAATTCGTTCTCTCAATTATAAATTGTATGCATGATTTACTAATTCCTTCTCTCAATTTATAAATTATGTGCACGATTTAGCAAATCCAGGAAACGAATTAGTAAATCGTGTGCACAATTTATAAATCGAGGGAACAAAATAGTAAATCGTGCACACGATTTAGCCTACTATTTTTTTTTCTGCTTGCCATGTCTCCATACCTTCCTCTGTAGCTATAGTAACAAATTAAAATGAAGCAGCGATATCAAACATTGACTCATTGGCTCATTGGCTCTTGCTGGTTTCGTCATAGATTGCAACATGCCGTATTTCTGGTGATGCATGTTTTGAATGAGAAACACACGACCTTTACGGAGTAGATCGGGATAGTATTTGCAGCATTTAACAACTTCAATTATGCTCTGCTCCTCACACTAAACTATTATATTCTGCCAAAGAGGACTGCGACTGCAACGCGTCATTATTTGGACTACTGTGGTACTGCTTTTTGATATTTCTGCAATACATTCTTGTGATTACACATGTCTGTCTGTTGTGTTTCTCTTATTGACTGTATACTTTATAAACACTCTTTATTGGTTGATTTTTTATTTATAAAAAATAAAACGTTTTAATGCAATACTGCATGGTTACATGATTGTGGATTTAAAGGCTGATTTTCTATTATATATATATATTAGGGCCGGGACTCGATAAAAAAATTAATCTAATTAATTAGAGGCTTTGTAATTAATTAATCGAAATTAATCGCATTTTAATCGCATATAAATATTTGACCTGAGAACAGTGAGAAGTAATTTTTTTTTCAAATGGATTTATTGTATACCATTGAATAATGACTGAATACATAAGCTTAACAAAATAGTTTATTTTTGTTCAACCAGAGTCTAGCAGACCAGTGCAATTTTTGCCATGAAGTGTAGCAATAGCAATTTTAGAAACAATTTAGAAATAGTACATTTCAGAAATTCAGGAAGCTTATAGGTGCTGGAACCTTCTGTAAAGAGTTTTTAAGTAATACACAATACTGTCAATACATTCAGAACATTGGAAACCCTGACTATTAGAAAACATCTCTCTGTTGCTTCAGAGGCCATAAACATACTAAGTCCAACTCTCAATAAACTTGGCCCAAAACAATAAAGAGTTCAACATAAACTGTTGCACCAACAAAAAAACACAGTTCAACATAAAGTGTAAAGTCCACGCTAGCTGCTATATGTTTTGCGTTTGAGGTGATACTTGAGGCTCGATGCTGCGCGCCGGTGATATGCGAACGCTAGTTGGTGCTTCAGTATAATCGGTCCGCCGAAATGCATCCAGTGAGAAACATTCCGCGGTGCAGCAAATAAGTTATTAAAAATGCGGGGAAATTTTTTTCTGTAATTAATTAATCTTAATTAACGCGTATTTTTTGTGTAATTAATTAATCTCAATAACGCGTTAAAGTCCCGGCCCTAATATATATATATAATATATATTGATTTTTTATATATATATATTATATATATATTTTATATATATATATTCTATTTCTATTCTATAAAAAATTTTGAATGTAAAAATACAACTAAATATAAAAATAATAAGATTCACTTTAAAATTACAAAAAAGAACATTAAATTGTTAGTATGGACATAACCTTTAATATAATGAGCTACATTATATTTTTTACAATTTTACATAAATTTGTACATAATACCAAAAACAGAAAAAATACTGTATAAATAATACAGTATTTTTGTATAAAAAATTAATTACTGTAATTTGTCATTAATGGAATAATACTTAAAATAACAGTTGAGATGTTAATTTTAACAAAAAATGTAAAAATATTACAGTAATTTTTCTGTATAAAAAGAAAAAAAAAATACTGTAATTTGTCTTTAATGAAATAGCACCTAAAATAACAGTCAAGTTGTTCATTTACAGATATTGTTTGTAATTTTACATAAATTTATGTAATTTAAGAAAACAGAAAAAAATACTTTATAAATAAGGTAATTTTCCCATATTAAAAAATTAAAATTACTGTAATTTGTCATTTATAATACAATCCTTAAAAGAACAGTCAAGTTGTTAATTTACATATATTGTTCATAATGTTACATAGTTTTAAACATAATTTAAAATTACAGAAAAATACTGTAAAAAAGTTAATTTCAATGAAATTGGTTTTTTTTTTTTTTTTACAGTGCACCTAGACCATAGAAATAATAAATAAATAAATAAATAAATATATATATATTTATTATATATATTTTTTTTTTTACCAAAGCATTGTTTGAATCACGAATTTAGCCACTCAAGGAACACTTTAAGACCAAGCGGAATCCTCTGTCGCCAAGTCGTTCCCGCTTCATAGCGAGCAGGACTCATGTTTTGATTTCTGCAAATCAGTTTGGTTGAATGCAAAGATGGGATTATTGATTGTAAGCACAATATCCAGGTAGAAAACATACTATCTACCATCCTTTTACTATTTGCAGTAGTGGGACTGAGGCTATGGAAGGGGGGCCCCCAAAGCTGCGTTAGCCCAGGGCCCCGGAAAGGCTTAATAGGCTCATATAGCGCTGTAAAGATGAACCTGAAGCATTTTGTCATTATTTTATGCCACTTAAATATTCATTTAATATTTTTCCAAATTTTTTCTTCCATTTTTAATGGCTTTTTGTTTGTTCATGAACTTCTTGTACAAAAGAATTCTCAAGAATACTTGAGTTTTGCATTTGCAGTTCCTTTTGTATTTTGTATACAATACCCTTTTCGATTGCCATGGGTCTTGTATTTATAAAACACAGAATTGTTACATTTACCAGTCTTCCTAAAAAAGGACATATGGTAACCCTCATCCCTGAAGGAGAGAACGGAGACGTCACGTCGGATGACTGACGAATTGGGATCTTGCTTAGAGAGACCAATCTATTTTGAGTGTAAACTAAACGAGCCAATGCACATTGGCATGCGATTATTGCATCCAGCTGTCGCTGAGCACAGCGTGAGTATAAGTAGGCAGCAGGTGCAGCGTATATTCAGGTTTTCGCTGAGGAGCCGAGCCAGTGACCCGGCTGCTCAGCAGTGGTACAGGAGCTGTGGCGATGGGATGTGAAGTCTCCTTTCCCTCCTTCAGGGAATGAGGATTACCATACGTAACCGAGACATTCTCTTTCAGTCGGTCACTCTCAACGTCACGTCGGATGACCGGCGAATTGGGATCCCTACCAAAAGGCCACAGATACTGCCCCTTACAGTGTCCTGTGGAAGCCTCCTGCGCCCCTACAGGCCAGGGCTTACCACAAGAAGACCAGCTACTGCTGCTATGACACTACCCACTCAGTAAGACTGGATAACACTGGGAAAATGTACCCGTTCCACTTGGAACAGGGATTCTGTGGAGGCCCCATCCTTCCCAAAGGAGGTTCATACACATATGTACATCCGTTTAGGTGTATATGGAAAATTGAAGGTGAATGAACCCTCTTGGAAATGGCAGAAGTCTGCTGGGGAAACACAGGCTTTGAGGCTATTCCATGGACTTACACATATGGGATCCACTTAGGTCTCTACATACGGAACCCATTCTCTGCTTAGAGACAGCATTCCCCATCTGCCGGCCTCCAAACAGACAAAGAGCTGATTTGAGGTCCTGAAGCTTTGTGTCTGGTCTACGTAGCATCTTAATGCTCGAACGGGACAGCAAAGCTAAGGCAGCGCTTACAGGCTCACCACCTGACACCTGAAGGGAGTAGTGGGAACCTTGGGAACATAGCCGGGCTGGGGCCTCAGGATTACCTGGGAGTCAGTCGGCCTGAACTCTAGACACGAATCATCGACCGAAATGCGTTCAGGTCCCCTACCATCTTGATGGAGGCCAGCGCAATCGGGAGCAGAGTTTTCATTGATAGAAACTTCAGCTCGACTGTCTGCAAAGGCTCAGCTGAGCCCTGCTGTAGTGCTGTGAGCACAAGAGTCAGGTCCCAAGAGAGTATAGAGGGGGGCCGTGGAGGATTTAGCCTTCTCGCCCCCCTAAGGAACCTGATGATCAGGTCATGCTTCCCCAGTGACTTCCCTTCTATGGGGTCGTGGTTAGCAGCGATCACAGTGACATAGCTTTGAGGGTGGAGGGAGCTTGAACCCCTGCTGAAAGGAGGACAGCACGACTTTGATCAGGCATCTTCAGGGGTCTTCTCGGTGAGAAGATCACCACTCAACGAACTGGTTCCACTTCCAAGCATAAGTGTGTCTCATAGACGGTGCTCTTGCTGAAGTGATGGTGTCAACTACCTCTTGGGGTAGGTCACCTAGAACCTGCACGCCCCATCCAGGGACCAGACATGAAGTTTCCAGAGGTCTGGATGCAGGTGCCATAGGGTGCCCCGTCTCTGAGTCAGTAGATCCTTCCTCAGAGGAATCAGCCAAGGAGGGGCACTAACAGGACCCACTCCTCTTCCTCCCTGACCTTGCACAGGGTCTGTGCAAGAAGGCTCACTGGGGGAAATGCATGTTTGCGAAGGCCCCGCAGCAAGCTATGTGCTAGTGCACTATGCAGAGTGTTTCCTCGGTCAGAGAGCAGAATAATTGGCAGTGAGAGACTTCTGGAGAGGCAAACAGGTCTACCTGAGTGGCTCTGAAATGTCTCTAAATCAGCTGGACCATCTGGTCCACGGGGTAAAGGTTTGGCGGCAGGCCAGTGTAACTTGGACCCGGTGAGTGCTGCATTGCCACACCCACCTTGGGACTCGGCCATGGAGCTAGTGCTGAAATGGTCTCATATGAAGCACCCCCAGCAACGTGACTGCCACCGCAGCTGTCATATGCCCCAGGAGCCTCTGTAACTGCTTCAGTGGGACTGCCATCCTGCTCTTGAATGTATTCAAGCAGTTCAACACTGACATAGCACACTCCTGCATAAGGCGTGCTGTCTGTTCGACCAAGTCCAGCTCCATACCAAGAAAAGAGATCCTCTGCATTGGGGAGAGTTTGTACTTTTACCAGTTGACCCAAAGGCCCAACTGGCTTATGTGCCAGAGCACCAGGTCCCTGTGTACACACAACTAATCCTGAACTAGTATAAGCCAGTCATCGAGGTAGTTGAGAATTCTCTCATGGGAACAAGGGGTGCCTCCGCAACTTACGTGAAGACATGGGGTGACAGGGACAGCCAGAGGGCAGGACTTCCTACTGATATGTTCGTCCTTCGGACGCGAACCGCAGTAACGGTCTGTGGTGCGGAAGGGATGACACATGAACATCCTTCAGGTTGACCGCTGCAAACCAATCTCGGGGACGGATGCACCAAATAATGTGTTCCTGCGTCAACATTTTGAACAGTAACCGATGAAGGGCCCGGTTCAAGACACACAGGTCCAAGATTGGTCATAACCCACCACCTTTCTTGGGTACAATGAAGTAGGGGCTGTAACGTCCCATTTTCAGATCGGCTGGAGGGACCAGCTGCGATCTCTGCCCATAAGACAGGAGCATCGACTGCCTTCACTGTTGTGAAGCGGATGCCACTGTACTTGGGGGTATGCTAGGCAAACTGAATCGCTTAGCCATGGCTGATGGTCCGCAACGGAACCACTGCAGTACCTGGTACCTGCAGGGACCCAACTTGGGAGGCTTGTGAGCGGCCCAAAGAGGGGTTCTGAGTGTGCGATATTTACCTGGTTCGACAAGTTAGCAGAGGGTGCGTGAGTAGGGCCTTCGTTGACGCTCTCGAACTGCCCGCTGCTGCCTGCTGGCGAAGGAGGAGCGTGGTCCGGTGTTGGTCCGTCCGCGACTCTCCATACCTTCCTGGGACCCAGGGACAGAGAAAACCGCTCTCTCATCTAGATTTTACAGATTCTCCACCTGACCCTCCTCTTTGCCTTCACCATCCCCCAAGAGCAGCTTCCTCCCACTCTGGGTCGCCCGTTCTGGGGCCTCTTCTTCTGCTCACCACAAGGTTCTATGGGGGCCCGGACAGGTGGGGTGGACTGCTTGCTGGAGGCTGCTGCAGATGTGGCGCGGGAGTGGGGACAAACACAGGGGGCCACCCTCGGCGATGAGCACGCTGTGGTGCTGTGGCCAGCAGACAGGTGGAGGCAGCAGCTGCCCGCCGGGGCAGGGTGTGTGCCTCAGTCTGCTTCTGTGCAGCTGAGAGCTGCTGGGCCAGGCTCTCGACCACGTCACTGATGAGGCTGGTCTGGGACAAGGGGGCATTAAGGAACCGAACTTTGTCGGCGTCCCTCATATCAAACAAACACAGCCAGTTTTGGCACTCGTGGACCACCATAGTGGACATCACATGGCCCAGAGACCGCACAGTGACCCACAGACCGTATAAGCAACGCTGGCCAGATGAGTACCTACAGACCCGGGAGGGGAGGCATGGTTTGCCCTGCTGGGTGGAGGCAGTACTGGGACACAACTGCATCGCAACTGACCGCTCCACCGGGGGGACCCCCATATACCCCCTAGCTGCACCATCATCGAGGGTGGTGAGGGAGGAGGAACCAGCAGATCGGTTTCCGGCAGTAAAAGGTGCCGTCCATGACCTGGTGAGCTCCTCATGCACCTCCAGGAAGAAAGGCACTGAGACGGGGTGCTGAGAACCAGTGCGAGCCACCTCGAGAAACCTATCGTCCAGCCTTGAGGGCTCAGGACGTGGTGGAGATTTCCACTCGAGCCCTACCCTCTCGGCGGCCTGGGAAAGCATAGCCGTTATTTCTGGATCTGATTCAGGCATTGCTACAGTCCTGAAGGACAGCAGCACAGCCAAATCTCCTTCTCCAGAAACCCCCGGCTCACTCTCCAATGCAGCAATCGACATCTGGCCATCGGGGGGAGCTCCAAAGGATACTGCTGGTGTGCTCCTTGTAGAGGGCCCAGCATGTTCTGTTGGCAGCTCAACTGGTTGCCGAGTGCAAGAGGAGCGATGGTCCCCCGAGGATTACCCTCAGACTGCCCGTGCTACTGCCTGAAGTAGCCCCCGCCCGACTGCTGCCATGACGAGAGCAAGATCGAGGCAGAGGCAACAGAGCTCTGCCCCTTTGAGGAAACAGAGCTTGGCTTGCGACTACGAGATGTTCTCATTACGGGATGTTGATCATGACTCATCCACAAATGCCACCTCAGCATGTTTAATGCCCAGACACGTGAGGCAGTGATCGTGACCATGACCCAGTGCCCAGGTAAAAACTGCATCCAGAAATGACCGGGTGATACATTGTCTATAGCAAGACCCACATTGTCTTTACAAAGACACAACATCCAGTTTGCCATGCAACGTCATCTTTAAAAAGACGCACCCTTGAAAGCTCTTTTAGCATGCTGAAGCGCACAGGGGAGATGGCCGCCTGCAACACAAACAGGGGGTAGTGCAGCCTGATGTGTGCAACCCACTCAGCAAGGGAAAACCACCGCCGCTGAAGCGCCATACCACCAACACGAAGAGCTCTCAAAGAGCGCAATGAACTCGTATAGTCTTCTTCTCTCAGTAGAGTAGTCAGGAGCAGAACGATGTGATCGCTCGGCTCCGAAATGAAAAGCTGAAGATGTCGTGCACCTGCTGCCTACTTATACTCACGCTGTGATCAGCAGCAGCTGGATGTATTAATCATATGCCAATGTGCATTGGCTCATTTAGTTTACACTCGAAGTAGATTGGTCTCTCTAAGCGAGATCTCAATTCGTCGGTCATTTGACGTGACGGCGAGAGTGACCAACTGAAAGAGAGCACTAATTTCTTCCTCCCTTTATTAGCTGAATTTCTGAAACAAATACTATGAACCAATGTATCTCTTCATCTAATTCAGCTATAGGCATGCATTGTCAATTTAGTATGCGGTTACCAAAAAATGGAAAGCATACCAAAAAAAAAAAAATTTTTTTTTTTGCAAATGTGCATACCAATGCATGCTGACAGCAACATATCAAATTGGAATGTACATAAAATATACCTCTTTTAACAGTTGTTGCACTTTTGAAATGAAGCCACCAAGCAAAGCTCTTTGGATTCCTCACTATGAAAAATATGGTAGTGAGGAATATAACATCTCACCTTCTCCAAGCAGAGTTAGCAAGCAATCCTCCAGGCACAGTTTACATCAAAATTGCTAGTACAGTATTATCCATTCTCCATTTTCAGAGATATTTCATGTAGACAGAAGAAAAATGCTTTTGCTTTACCAGATGCAGTAGAGCCGAGAGAGAAGAGAGTGTTTGCTGGTGTGTGTAAACATAAACTGAGAAGGACTTATCTTTGGACCAATTGTGGATGAACTTTGAGCAAGACCTTAAATTTGACACTGTGTGTAATGGATATCTGCAATCTAAATGTATAACTGATATGTGTGTATTTATTGCTACATTTATTAGTGATTCAGTAATGCAAGTTTACTTATTAACTATATATATATATATATATATATATATATATATATATATATATATATATATATAAAATAAATAAATAAAATGGATCACTGTGGCTGTCATGATCCCAGTCTGCGTTCCCCTGTTTTGTGTTTCTGTTTGTTTATGAGTTCACTTACTTGTTCAGTTCCTGTTTCCCTAGGTGCGTCCCAAATCACGTACTTATGCGCTGTTCTGTGACGTTTTGTATTATAACTAGTGCAAATAGTTTATTCACACTGAAAATTCCAAAAAGAAAAATTGCACTTTGAATATCAGGGTTGTGACGGTAAAGAAATCTTCCCACAGGTTAATCGACGTGTGACAACACCGGTAATACCGGTATTACCAAGGGGCGGGGTTCGTTGGTGTTTTCCCATCTTTCCTTAGCTTTCCTTCGTTTTTGTAGCTTGTAAATGCCCGTGTGCATTTAACTTTCACGGACTTAAAGGCTCTCCATTTTCATCATCCTCCTGACAGTACATGCTGTTTTTTTCTCATACCCAAAGGCTGCAACGCACACTTTTTCGTTCCGTGCTGAGTTATACAATTGAAACCTCTCATTATAACATATGGAGTGTATACAAGATGTAAGCTAAATAATAGATTGATCGGGCAATGTAGAGAGATTCATTTTGTGAAATCGCGATGAACAAAGAGTGACAGCTTTTTAAGGAGCGTTGTCAGCTTTCTAGGCTATAATCCATTCAGTATGTATAGCTTTTGTTCCTCTGCCACACACACTTTGCAAAGTTTCGGGTATGACATCCGCATACTTATGCGGAATTCACTCTCGAAATAGCAGTGATTGACATAGTGATAAATATAGCAATGGAAGGGACAATATTAAACCGGGCCTGGTTGATAGTCTTTTATTGTAGAACTTTTTACAAAAACAACAAAATACAAATGCACTAAATAAAATAAAACAATTTAATAAATGCATATTTACAATAGGCACCTAACTCAAATAAGTATTAAGTAATAAAATAAATAGCTAGAGAAGGCTGACTATAATCAGCTTGCTTCCATTTGGTGATAAGCCTACCTGAAATAAATAAAAAGCTCTTCTTGTCTGCAATAATGCAAGGACAAAGTTTGAGCGTGCACACGCAATATCTGAGCGAGAGCAAAGACAATTCATAAGAGAACGCTGTATATTTTTTAAGAGCATGTCCAGTTGTGTGTGAGAGCGAAGGAAATCGCCTGTGAGTGGAGAGATTCTGCTCGCGCGTTACATTACTGCGCTCTCGACATTTGTCATTAAAATAACGCTATAGAAACCGCCTAAAATTAAGCAGGCCTATATAGAAGAGAAGAAAGCCACCTGAGGAAGAACCTGGGGTGCCCAACCACATTTTAGTGGGGGCTGGTGCCACCCCTGGCAGGTATCACGCCCCCGCTTCTATGTGAATGTGTATGTGTACTTGCTGATTGTTTTGATGAATATATGATTGTGTGCATCTGTGTGTGTGTGTGTGTGTGTGTGTGTGTGTGTGTGTGTGTGTGTGTGTGTGTGTGTGTGTGTGTGTGTGTGTGTGTATGTGTGTTGCTGTGTATTCATTGATCTTACATCCACTATGGCTGTTTCTCACTAAAACCAATGAAAAATACATTGGCAGCCTATGGTCACAATGAAGACATAAATTAATTTCATTAATTAAAATCAATGTTCATAAAACATTAACATTATAATTTTTAGCTGTGTATTATAGCTTTTAAATGCTTGCACAAATTTCACAGTACAACTTATTCATGAGGTTCCTGATGATATATTTCAAGAACTGATGTCCATTGTGATGGACAAAAAAAAAAAAAAAAAAAAAAAAAAAAAAATCTGCACTCAGCTCTGATAAAGCTTGCCAGCGTATAGGGTCTGAATTGCAAGTGTCTCTGCACAGATTTCAGCATGATTACCACATACTATCTGGGAGCTCTCCCAAACAAATAGATTAAGAATTTTGAGTTTGAGAATTGTATTATCATTATAGTTTGATGTATGTTAATCATTATATGATTTCAACAATTTCAGTGTTATTCTGTTATAACTCTACAATCGCATTTGCTTCTGTGTATTGTATTTCTTGCAGGATGATGCAATAGAGCAGCACAGAATATGATATAACAATACGCTGTGTTTCTATGAAGGAACATTTTTATGTATTTTTCCTTGAAGGAGCATCTGTCATAGTTCTCCACAATACAAATAGAAAATAAAAATAAAGCTCAGCAGAAACTAAACATGTTCTTTCAACTATAAAATAGCACAATATAAAGAAAAACGATGCAATGTTCAGTGACAGCTCCGTGCCAGATTAAAAGAAATAATACAATAATACATGACAGGCAATACATTTTCAATTCACAATACCACATAGCTGGCTGAGCCAAAATCATGTCAAAATTTTAAGGTATTACTATTTTGAAAGCCCTAGTTGCATTTTGTTGGAAGAGCCTGTTTAAAAAAAGGCTAAAGCTAATTCACTGCAGCTCTATTCAGCATGAACTTTGTATTGAAAATGCACGAATGACTGGTACTTTGTAAGTAGCTAATAACAGTTGGCTGTGCTTTCATGACTTTCAAAGCCTTTTTTAAATTATTATTATTTATTTATTTTTTATTGGAGGTGCTACATTTCCCTTTGTGGAGAGTGTAAGAGTCTGTACATCTCTGTAAATAGATTTCCCAAATTAGATTCCCTGGGCTAAATTAAGTGTGATAATTGGAAGTACAGCTCTCCCAAATGTTTCCCTTAGGATTAATTACAATTGCAGGGACAATCTATCCTGCTTCCTTTCTGCTGCGTAAAAAAAACAGAGGATGTTCCCTGAATGGGTCATTGTGTTTTCTCGTACACATTACAAGAGCAGTGGTCTTCTGTGGATGCAAACCACAGATTTATGTTTGGAGCTGTAAAACTATTCTTCAAAATAAATAAATAAATAAATAATTGAAATCACATGAATGAATGAATGAATGAATGAAAAGCAGCTTGAGTCCAAAATCAGCAGCACATTATTATTCATCAAACAATGTCATACCAGAGAGGGATTGTTCATATTGGATTTTGTTAAAAAAATAAATAAATAAATAAATAAAAGTGTCTTTACACGCTTCAGGTTTTAATCATGGGTCTACCATAATCTAGATCACTTTGAAATAGACCCATCCATCATCTAAGGCAATCAGATTGCTGTTTCCATGATAGCTTTTCTCCGTAATTGCCACGATATTACAAAATTAGGGCTTTACCACTCTTTATTCTGCTTCGTTCTGCCTTGTGACTCTCAATTATAGCCTGAAATGATACGTTATAACTTTAATAATGTATTTATTCTTTTCTAGAATGATTCTTCTCCTGGTTTCCATACTTTTATTGTGCTACATTTTCTGCATTGCAGATGTTGCACGATAAAGTGGGATAAATGGAAATGCATTGCGTTCAGAAGGGAAGGTTGTCTGGATGGATGGTCATTGGCACATCTGCTGTAATGAATGGACAGGTGCTACTGCTCCCGGTGGTCAACCCTGATTTTGCATCTATTTCTTCACTACAACACAGGGTCGTATTTCTTTAAAATTAGCATTGAAACATCTCATTAGCATTGCAAATCCTATACAAAAGAATTACATTTTTACTAACTTGACAGCATCTACTTGCAAATGTCCACTTGTCTTGTACTGCAGTTCTTTACCATTCCAGATGCAAATTAAAAAAAAAAAAAAAAAAAAAAAAAAAAAAAAAAATCAAAAATCAACTATAAAGTTTTATTTTAAGTGTATTTAGGACTGTATTTATGAAACTCTTTAAAATATATGGGAGAATGTGAAGAAAAGGATAGGGTTAATTTCAGTTATTTTATTATATGACAGCTATTGAAAAAATTTGTATGTTACATAATATTGTCAGACACACACACACACACACACACACACACACACACACACAAATTTGTCATTTTAAACGGTTTGTGATTTTTGTGTGTGTGTGATGGTGGGTGCAGACAGAATATGTCACCTGTTTTGGGATTTTCTGTACTGATTTTGGAGAAAAATCTGTGGAATTCTGCAGCATGGATTTTAAAAATGATAAACTGTTAAGCCTATCTGAAAGTACTACGTTCTTATCACTTACTAAAAGGATTACAAAACTAGCCAAAGGAACCATCTTTAAAGGCATCTGTGAGAGAACTGACGTCATAAAAAAAAAAAAAACTTGATACCTCTCAAAATGTCTCAACTTTAGAACAGAAAAAGCCTTGTGTTAATGTCATGCTGACCCCTATTATAAAGACTGTAGTGATTTAAAAGCTTAACTTTCTCTTAGACAATTCATCCTCTACACCATACTGCCCTCATCTGTGTGCACTGTGAAATCAGATTAAGGTTTACTGAGGAACGTTTATATTTGTATTGACACTTCACATTTTTAAATGGTCCCCAAAATACATCCACTGTCACAAAAACTTGGTTAAAAAAAAAAAAAATAATAAAAAAAAATAAATAAATTATTGAATAAACGGTTTAATCTGTGTTAAGAAAATGAAGACCAGCAGACCAATTACAATTATACTCCAGTAGCATCAAAAGAATATGGGCCATGTTATAATCCTGGTTCTCTACTTTTCGAAAGAAGAGAAGATATGGTTAAGAATATGTCCCCATTGTGTGTGCAGTATGAATAAATAGGCCTACTATAGCTTAACAGCTGCTTAACTCACTGAAAACCGTGTGTAAAATTTGATTTGCTTAATTAAAAGCTGGAACTGTCAATCAGTGAGCAGTTTATAATCATGCCTGTGACACTTTGATGAGATTTTTGCTTAGGCCAACTAATTTTGAATATTAATTCATTGAGCAAGGCTGCGTAAACATGAACTTGCGATGCCTTGAAAGTGGACTATACCATTTTTTTTTTTTTTTTTTTTTTTTAAATGTGTTTAAATAAACCATTTAATGTTAAATTGGCAAACTGGAAAAACACGTACAATTCCCACGTTCACTGTCCATCTGGCATGGTATATGATGTCCATTACAGGCGGTTACACTTTGAAGTGAGGCACAGTCACAGTATTCTGTTCTGTCTTAACATTATTAATTTTAATTTGTTGTACCCCTCTGTAGGTTGTAGTGTCCTCAATGCAGTGTTAAACGAGATGTCCTTCGAGATGGTAAGAGATACATGACTCAAAATATTTGATATGTTTTTTGAATATCTGATAAACTTGAATGTTTGAGGTTTTACTTACTAGTCAAATGGTTCAAAGTGCCTTGGAGATGTTCTTAGACAAGATGTCCGCTCCAACTCTGCTGCACAGCCTTTAGCATGGAAGAATATAGGAACAAACAATTTGTCAAATCTATAGCTAGCTTACCTCTTATAGTTAGCCTCTATAGTTAGTTCACGGTTGTGATGCTAACTGACTTTTTCTGATGACACTGAACCATTTCTGTAAAGTAAATATTAAACAGAAGCATGTTAATTACATGTTAGTAAGTGTCAGGAACAGTAATATGTATGTATTATTTGTATAGTTTTAGGGACTAAACTTACCTGAAGGGAGTAAAAACAACAGTGAGAGATGGAGTTTTGCAACTTGTCAGCTGAGTTGCCGCCCCGTTTCCAAGGTAACTCCCTCCTCGCCAGTTTAAATGCACCTCAAATGTTCGCCCATCAAACACTTCAAAGTTACACAGCGTTTATATAAATAGTACATAAAAATCAGAAACTTGTCCTGAAACTTGATAATGTTTAAGTGTATAGTAGGCCTAAATTGAATGAGAATATGAAAGCAGTATTGAGAATGCAAAACATTGTTTTAAGTCAGTTAGTTATTTACACACACACACACACACACACACACATATATAAAAAGTGTATGGGGTTGGACACACTTTTGCATTCAGAACTGCCTTAATTCTTCGTGGCATAGATTCAACAAGGTGTTGGAAACATTCCCCAGTGATTTTGGTCCATATTGACATAATAGCATCACGCAGTGCTCCCTTTCCCACACATCCCAAAGCTGCTATATTGGATTGAGATCTGGGGTCTCATTTATAAAACTCTCTGTAGATTTCATCTTAAGTGCACATATACACAAAAGCTAGATATTGTAGGTACCCCAGAACCTGAGCAAAAATTCATTTATAAATCTCAGTCAGGGGAAGATGTGCGTATGTGCATCTCCACCCCAACTCCTCCCTGAAATCAACATATATGGAGCTTACAACACCTAGTTTTACTATGCATAACCTCATCTGCATATTATTTCCATGCATATTCCCATCCACATGACACCATATTTAACACCGTTAAAGGTACAAGACATCAAGGAAATATGAGATACAGAGTTTAAATGCCATTTGTACCATACAATTTTTCTTGCTAAAAAATAATCCAGTATTCTTTTGTTGTAGCTTAATATCAAAATCCATAAAAACAAAACTGTTTACAATAGTTCTAAATATTTTAGAATGGAGTTGATCTCATTCTTTTCCACTGGCCAAATAGTATTTCAATAGTTTTAAACAATTCAAATCAAATGTAATTTAAATAGCTTTTAGCTATTTTTTAAATAGCTAAAAGCTATTTAAAAAAAGAAAAAAAAAAAAGAGCTATTTTTAGCGTACATTTATTGCATTGTACAGTAGGTAGACAACCAGAATGGGTAATACCGCCGCGGGTTAACTGCAAGTCAGTCACGTTAAAATCATTCGCAAAACTACCACCAGGTGGCGCAAAGGGGCGGATTGCGAACTGAATGTAACTGTAAAATGAGATAAAAGGAGGAAGTAAAACAACAATAACATTATGATATAACATTGTAACATCTTTAAAAATCATTAAATTTACAGTGAGTTAATTTCAAAACGTAGGATAGTCTTCGGCTACAGTCTACTCATCAAAAATTAAAAGAAATTTAATTTCAGCATTTAGCAATAATTATTATTAACTCTGTTATTATTCTTGATTTCTAAAACTGCTAACACTTTGCATTTTTGAATTATGCCTTTACTGTGTGACCAAATATGGAGTATTTTCGGTTTCAGCTGTTTGATCGCGCTGGAGCCTCACGCGCACATATTCATTGGAAACAGCAGCAGCCATTCACCGTGCCATCCAGCGTGAGCAGCGGTCCATTTTGGAATATTTTTGCTAATTATGATTTATTTTATTTTCATCGATACTGAAACACGCGTGAACTACAAAGCCTATTTTACCTCATGAATAATAGTTAAGCTTCAAATGGGCAACATCACGAATATAAAAACATTTGGATTTCTCCAGAATGAGAGAGCCCAACTTTACCTTGTTTCGCTTTAAATTATTATTCATTTATTCTTTGTTTATAGCCAAGCCTATATTATTATTATATTATTATTATTATTATTATTATTATTATTATAATATACTGAAATTATATTTATCCATTAGAATTATAAGATTTTAATTCTTGTTCTGCTCTGATAAATTTGTTAAATGTAAAGGATTTGTTGTAAAGTGAGGGGAACTAAATATTCTGTTGGCACATTAACATTATTAGGCCAGCCGTTATTATTTCTGAATGTAATAAAATGCAACTTATACATGACTTTTTTTCCCTCTCACAAACTTTATTTTTTAGCGTGTTCTTAAAAAAAACCAACAACATGCAGCAAACGAAAATAGGTGATTAATCGGTAAAAATTTCTTACTGTGGGTAAACAGTAATTATGATTATTATATACTTAGGAACAGAGTCTGTGCCTAATCTAGGCTATCCAGGTTTTTTTCCCCCCATTGCATCTGAAAATGACTTTGCAGCACATTCACTTCACGAGCTCTGGCGGAGATCCGCCTCTTGCGTTGCTCAGCTGCCGACAATTTAAAAATGTTTGATATAAAGGTTGCTGTCCCATTTTATACAGGAATTGTTCATTTAAAAATAAAAAAGGTTTTAATTGCTTAAATTATTTCTATGATTTAATAATAATAGTCGTCATGTTTATTCTTGTAGAAAATAAGTGTTTATTCTTTAAGAAAATAAGGGAAAAATAAGGGACGATCCAAATATTTGTCATTTGTTTTGCTTCACCCATTTATGTAGGCTACACAATAATAATAATAATAATAATAATAATAATAATAATAGTCATTAAAAAAAAAAATGCCATCGGCCTGAGTAAATTTGACCATTATAGGATTGTGACTTTAAAGGTTAGTGATTTAGGAAGTGAAAATACAAATGGCATGGGATTTTAAAGCATAACAACTGAAGGTCTATGAAACGTTAGCCAATAAAGCAATTTTTTTTTTTATAACAATGGAACTTAAAGTTTTGAATTAAAATATTATTTCAACCATATAGCCTGTGAATAAATAAAATGCATAGCCTACTTTTCAATGAAGGAACACTTATAGAGTGTACAGTAGGTTGCTTCTGGTGTTTGGATTTGTACTTCAATATAATAAGCTCCAAGTTTAAGGATAGCCTACACTAGTGTTTCTCTCTCTCTCTCTCTCTGCATTAACTTGCAATGAAGTACATCTTCCTTCAGGCAGACTGAATGTTTTCCTGCCTTGCTAAATGTTGGGTCAGTTTGCGCAAGTCCTGCTCGCAGCTGATGGAGGATTCCGCTTTGTCTTAAAGCCTTCCGCAAACGCTACGTTCACAAATAATGATTTTTGTAAAATAATGATTAATTATCAATTGATAATTTGTTATTATTATGGTCTTGTGAAAATAATAATATGGGCTGTGAGAAAAATAATGAATAAAAAGAGTAAGGTTGCTGTGAGTGCAGGCATGTTTCAACTCAGTAACATGACAACACACCGTTACTCAAAGCCCAAAAACAGACTGAATTCAGTTTAGCTGGAGGGGGTTGGGGTTTGGGGGTAGTTCTGTATAGCTTGTGGGGGTTGATATAAATGTGTGAATCTCTTGGTGTTTCATATGGACAGTGTCTTATGAGGGTATCAAACTTGCTGAGCAGGTTTAGATAGGACTCTCATTTTGGTTTTAGGACAACTTTGAAGAAAGGTTTTGATCCACTTCAAGTGTTGACTACTGTATAGCGCAATAGTTTATTAGTTATAATAACTTAATTTCAGAGGAAGTTGCCTTAACTCTCACAGAATGTAGCCTATTCATAACCAATATATTGAACCATCTCTGTGTTTTTCTAAATCCCAAACAGAGTCCAGACATCAGTAAAAGTATCAGTCTATGAACATGTTTTATAGGCCGTTTTAGATTTGGGAAATACACATGCATTACAGACGTGACAAAACATTTGAGTTTTTGGAGACTTTTCTTTTTTTGTAGCCTATTTACAATGCACAAACCAGAAGCAACAATATCTGCAGAGAAGGGTTGGCCATTCTCAAAACAAAATATAAATTTTATTTAAATGTTCGTTTTTGTGCTTCAGAGAAAAAAAAAAAAAAAAAAAAAAAATCAAATAAGGCATCTCTCCATTACGGACCGTTCTGAAAGAAGAATATATGCAAATGCATATAAAATACTTTAAAAACTTTAATAGATGTCTAGAGGGTATTTAATAGGTCTGCCCCACGTAAGATTTTTCTAGTTACTAGTCGTTCATTTGTCATTATTCAACTAATCGCAGATTTATATTAAATTTACATCTATAATCCTTAATATATTCCGCGCTCAAGCACATGCATTAAGTTTGCCACAAAGCACAGGCAGAAGTAGCCTAATAATTGTGAAAAAGGAGACATTTTAATTATTTAATAATAAATGTTTTCTTGTCGGCTGCAAGAGGAAATTCACAGTGCTGACTCTCTCCACATGGACGCGCCTTTAGAGAGAAATGCAACCTTCACAGATTACATAATGCTTTCATTCTGAATTGATTTGTTTAAGAGATATTTCAAGCTTTCTGTAGATATATTTCTCGTGTGTGAGACACCACCACAATTTTAAGTTAATTCATTATCAGGAAAAAAATTCAAGTTCAAAAATTTTCGCACAAACACTTGAATATGAATATTAATTCACATTTTGCATATGCATTACAACGCAAATAATTTTTTTTACATGCAATTTCACAAAATAAAACCAAACAAGATTTGTAATGAAGATAAAACAAATAAGAATAAATGCTGCACGGTGCACTCAGCATCACACGCACCACGCAAATCTTGCACTTTGACATTTTACACACCTGCATTTAAATGTTGCTGCAAAAATCACTGAAGTTTTCAATTAATGAAGCTTTTTTTTACATTGTGTGCATTTTGTTGATTATAATGAGAGAACTTTAGTTTAAATGTGAGGATGTTTTATTAATCTGTCCATTCTTTTAAAGTTTCAATGATTTAGCTAAATCGTGCAGGTTTAATTTATTCGTTTCTTGTAGATGGCCTAAATAATGGAAGCGAAATTATACAGTGCCTCACGTTTTACTAAAATAAAAGTAAATAATTCATAAAACATGCAATTTCTTAATCAGTGTACAGACAAATATTTTTCCCCAAGAAGTTGTCAAAATAAATTACAGGTAAAAAAAAAAAAAAAAAAAAAAAAAAAAAAATGCATATTTTATTAAAGGAATTTTAAAATATAAATTAAAATATAGGCCTAATATATGAGAATATTGACATTTTGCATATAAATCCATGTAGCCTAGCTCACTTAAATAGGCTACCACTTTTAATGCTTCGATGCAAAGTAAACCACAATTTCTTTTGAATAATATAACAATTCATATATTAATAATAATGCACACCTATTAAATGTGTCAACTCTAAAATATGGTTTAATACCATGTAGCTTAGAAAAAAAATAAGCACAGGCTCAGGCTTTACATTTATCCTGCTTTAATTCATTCTAAGAAATATACATAACTTCATAAGTACCAAACCTTTATCTGTAAATATAAAGTTTTAACTACAGTGTTTTTCATTTTTTCAAATGCACTTTGCAGACGCGGCGGCGGTATGCGCGGCAGTAGAACCACCATTTTGGTTGGCCACCTACTGTAAATAGTATTGTCTGACTCTGCGCATCACTGACAAAGTAGCCCATTTTAAAAAGAAAACATCCAAATTACCATTTTCTTTTTGCATGGAGAGTTGCGGACGGCCAAGCACCGGACCTCACTCATCCTCCTTCGCCAGATGACAGCAGCGGGTGGTTCGAGAGCGCCACCTAAGGCCCTACTCGAGCACCCTCTGGCAACCTGTGAAACAAGGAGAACCTTGCACCCCACAGTCACACCCCTCTCTGGCCCGCTCAAACGCCACCTGAGTTGGGTCCCTGTGTTCATCCGCGCTGCATCACTGCAGGTACAGCTGTGTTTCCGCTGGTCCCGCTTGTACGGTTTCTAAGTGCCTGGTCAGTGCTGCCCAGCCCATCTCGCTGGCTTCTGTGGACCATCAGCCTCGGCTATGCGATTCAGGTCACCTGGTATAACCCCCCATTGTACCCAAGAAAGGCGGTGGGTTATGGCCAATCTTGGATCTGCGAGTTTTGAACCGGGCCCTTCATCGGCTACCATTCAAGATGTTGACGCAGAAACACATCTTTGGGTGCGTCCATCCCCGAGATTGGTTTGCAGTGATCGGCATGAAGGGCACGTACTTTCATGTGTCGATCCTTCAGCATTTCTGTGGTTTGCATTCAAAGGACGGGCATATCAGTACAAGGTCCTGCCCTTCGGGCTGTCCCTGTCTCCCCATGTCTTCACGAAAGTCGCAAAAGCGGCTCTTGCTCCCCTCAGAGAGCAGGATGTTCGCATCCTCAACTATCTAGATGATTGGCTTATACTAGCACAGTCTCGGGATCAGTTGTGTAAACACAGGGACCTGCTGCTCCAGCACCTCAGCCTGTTGGGCCTTTGGGTCAACTGTGAAAAGAGCAAACTCTCCCCGACGCAGAGGATCCCTTTTCTCGGTATGGAGTTGGATTCGGTCAAACAGACAGCGCGCCTTACAGAGGAATGTGCGCGGTCAGTGCTAGCCTGCTTGAATACGTTCAAGGGCAGGACAGCGGTCCAACTGAAAGTTTTTCAGAGGCTCCTGGGGTCTCCTTTATAAACGTTGAATACGCACAAAATAGGCATAGAAACATGCGTACGCAATTTTCCACGCACGTATCGTGAGTTATAAAAAAAAAAATTAACTTGCCGTAAATATGAACGCACTGTACGAACATTCTAGACCATGCGTACAAACTTTCCTGGAGTGAGAAAAGTAAACAGCGATTTTAAACTTTTTCATGTCAGTATACACATTTACATTAAATACTCCACTCGCATTAATGGAAATAAACACTGAAATTACAATTTAAAAAAAAATAATAACAACAATTTTATTAACCGTCTCAAAAGGTCACTTACAAGGCAAGCACGTGCTGGTCCGAATGGACAACACAGCGACCGTTACTTACGTCAACCGACAAGGTGGTCTGTGCTCCCATCACGTCGCTACTTGCCCGCCACCTCCTCCTTTGAAGTCGGAAGGTTCTGAGATCACTTTGTGCTGTTCACATTCCAGGCCTGCTCAATCGTGTAGCCGACGAGCTGTCTCAAGTAATGATCCCGGGAGAATGGTGACTCCATCCTCGTACTGTCCAGCTGATTTGAAGTAGTTTTGGAGCCGCTCAGGTAGACCGGTTTGCTTCTCCAGAGACCTCTCACTGCCAGTTGTTCTACGCAAATATGCGTTTCCCCAGTGAGCCTTCTCGCACAGACACTGTGCAAAGTCCGGGAGGACGAGGAGCAAGTCTTGCTAGTGGTGCCTTATTTGCCCACTCGGACCTGGTTCCCCGAACTAGTCCTCCTCACGACAGCCCCTCCTTGGCCCATTCCTCTGAGGAAGGATCTACTGACTCAGAGACGGGCACCGTTTGGCACCCTTTGGAAACTCCATGTGTGGTCCCTGGACGGGATGCGGAGGTTCTATATGACCAACCCCAGGAGACAGTGAACACAATCACTTCGCCAAGAGCACCGTCTACGAGACACGCTTATGCCTTGAAGTGGAACCTGTTCGTTGAGTGGTTCGTTGAGACCCCCGAAGATGCCCGATTGCGGTCGTGCTTTCCTTTCTGCAGCAAGTGCTGGAGCGAAGGTTGTCTCCCTTCACCCTCAAAGTCCAGGTTGCTGCTATTGCTGCGTACCATGACCCCATGAATGGGAAGTCTTTAGGTAAGCATGACCCTATCGTCAGGTTCCTTAGAGGGGCCAGGAGGTTAAATCCTTCCTGGCCCCCCCATACACTCTAGGGACCTGACTCTAGTGATTTTAGCCCTACAGCAGGGCCCCTTCAAGCCTTTACATTCAGCTGAGCTAAAGTTTCTTTCATTGAAAACTGCTCCTGCTTGCACTGGCCTCCATCAAGAGGGTAGGGGACCTGCATGCATTTTCAGTTGACAATTCATGCCTAGAGTTTGGGCCAGATGACTCCCAGGTAATACTGAGGCCCCGGCCCGGCTACGTGCCCAAGGTTCCCACTACACCCTTCAAAGGCCAAATGGTGAACCTGCAACTGCAGCCCCTGGAGGAGGCAGACCAAGCCCTGGCTTTGTTCTCTCCCGTCCGAGCATTGAGCTGCTACGTAGACAGGACACAAAGCTTCAGGACCTCAGACCAGCTCTTTGTCTGTTATGGAGGCCGGCAGAAGGGGAATGCTGTTTCTAAGCAGAGAATGGGCCCAGTGGGTTGTGGAAGCCACAACCCTGGCTTATCAGGCACAGGGTGTGCCCTACCTGTTCAGGTTGCGAGCTCACTCAACGAGAAGTGTTGCATCCTCCTGGGCACCTCACTGACAGATATTTCAGTGTAGAGTTGCGGGCTGAGGCGACCCCTAACACGTTCGCTAGATTCTATAGCCTTCATGCAGAGCCGGTAGCCTCCTGTGTTCTCACCTCAAACAGGTGGTGGCACCGAGAGGCCCCGGTTAGTGTCGGCTTGCTAAAACTGCTCCAGAGTGTCCGTACTGTAGACCCTATTGAGATCCTCCATCTCCCTAGGCAGCCGGATGCGTTGGAATGTCCGGCGCCAGGCCTTCATGATGAATCCGTGAGAACCATGGAAGGTTGGGTTCCATATTGAGACCCAAGCGGTACTTGTATGTGCATAGTCCATGGTATAGCCTTAAAGCCCATGTTTCCCCAGCAGACTTCTGCATTCCCAAGAGGGTTTTAAATCACCTCAAATTTCTCCATATACACCCAAACAGATGCTATGCGTGTATCTGCTTCCGAAAACTCCTTCAGGAAGGATGGGGCTTCCACAGGGTCCCTGTTTCAAGAGGAAGGGTACATTTTCCCAGTGTTATACAGTCTCACCCAGTGAGGTAGCATTTTGACAGTGGTGAGTGGAACTACTTGTTCTGAGCCCCGGCCTACACCAAATAGGGGCGCAGGCGGCTCGCACAGGGCACTGGAAGGGGCATTGACTTTTTTTTTTTTTTTTTTGTGAGAATTTGTCGGTCACCGACGTGCTGTCTGGAGTGACAGACTGAAAGGGATTTTTTTTGTTTTGTTTTGTAACCCTTGTTCCCTGAAGGAGGGAATGGAGACGTCACATCACCATGGTTGCTGTACCACCGCTGAGCTGCCAGGTCACCGGCTCGGCTCCTCAGCGAAAACCTGGTATGCATTGCACCTGCTGCCTTATTATACTCATGCTGTGATCAGCAGCAGCTGTAGCAAAAAATTGCATGCCAATGTGCATTGGCTCGTTTAGTTTATATTCGAAGTAGATTGGACTAGCAAAGCGATATCCCAATGCGTAGGTCACCGACGTGACATCTCCGTTCCCTCCTTCAGGGAACAAGGGTTACCATATGTAACAGAGACGTTATTCTTTCTTGGGCAGGAAAATAATTGATAAATAATTTATGTTTGGTGGACGAGCAGATTAAATAATTGTAATATTGATTCTGCTACAGTTAATTCTAAAGATCTGATCTAAATATTCATAATTATAACCAATTATAACTACTTCTAAATGATTCCCCTTTGATCTAATTCGCTACATATTAATGGTGGAGAATGGTGGTGACATTCAAACTTTTTATGTTATGTTATTTATGTTATATTATGCACGCTTGGAGTGAGACAAGTCAAAACGCAAAACTCACTTTTTTGTATTGTATGGTTTAAAGCCACCTCTAGTACTCCATTTTAATGGTCTCTATTTAACATTTAGTCACTGTTTAAAGTAAAACTGCAGTTTAAAAAAAGAAAAACTTCAGTGTGATAGATTGATTTGAGTGATATTCCTCTTATTAGCTTTTAAACGCCATATCTGATTGCATCACTAGGTTGAAGTCATTGCGTATTCCAATTCCATTTAACTAGACAATCTCACTACCTTAGGTTTAACTGTTAGAATAGTTGACTAATGAAAATCTAATAAAACTGCTGGCCAGTATCTGACAAATATAAATGGCAGTGGTTAAAACATTGATCAAGGGATAAATTTGTGTAACAGTGAAGAAACCCTGTTGCTAATAATTTATTTTGTTGTGTACTGCCAACAAATAAATCAGTGTACCTTTGACTAATACCAGAAGGCAGGTTGTTTAAGTGTCTAATGCTTCTCAAACTTCACCTCTATCCTCCTAAACTTCACCTTGTGTGGGGCTTACCCACTCCTTGTGGGCATTCTCAGCTAGGTCGGCTTTCCTATCTCTACTTCCAGGTTTATTATTTATTATTATTATTATTATTATTATTATTATTATTATTATTATTATTTCAAATTACCTTTTATTTATTTATTTTTTTTATTTACTATCGACATTCACACCATTCTATTTTACCTCTATCATTGCTTTTCAACACACCCTCTTTTCTTACTTTTACCACTCAATTATTTACAATTGTTTAAACAGTTCAAATTTAAGTTTAAGATGAAGTTTTTAATTTGTTGAGTTGTTGTTTTGAATTGCAAAAGAGTAATAGATTGGGAACCCAAGCATCCAAAGTCTTTAGGCAAAACGCTTAACCACACTGTCAGCAATCTTTTAGATCCTTGTAGACCCATACCAATTAGCCACACCTTACCATTCACGGCCAAAGTAACAGGTGCCTGGTCTATAATTCACTAACTGTCCGCACCAGTTAGCCAAACCACATATAGTTTATCTAACCATAAGCTACCCTGGCTTGTTAACTATACATTGACTTGCATTGGCACCTTTTGCCTTGAGCGGTTTTCTCTCATCATCAGTAAGCCAGCATGTCCCGATCATCTAGACCTACAACCCACTGGAACCATCTAGAGGCTTGGTTGAACACCATGACTGATGCTCTCCTACCTAAAGCCACCAGTGGCCTACAGCGCCTTTGCCGGGGACAGCTGGATGATAACCTGAACAGGCTGATGGCCCGTGATCCAAACCAGAACCAAAATCTCAAAGAGCTGGCCAAGATCATCAGGGCACTAACCTCATCATCCAGACAAGGCTGAGTGAAAGGAATGTCACCCACTTGGAGCAAGGAAGCAGCAGCGATAAAGCTCCAGGCCAAAGAAGCTCAGAGGAACCAACCACATGCTCAAAGTTCCCTAGTCCAGCTGACCTTGGAGGCCCAGGGAGGAACCAGCATGGGAGAGTGGATGACAAGGACACAGAGCTACAGGAAGTAAAAAGACTTTGAAGCACCTTTGCAGATCTCAGTATAAGCACAGAGCATCGACAGCTGTTGGAAAAAGACACCAGAGAGGAACAGAGCCGGAAACTCCAACAAGCTCTCCTAGTGAGAGCAGAGACTGAACTTAAAGGCAGAAACGCCAGGGCCTAGGCCTGCGAAGGCCACCTGCAAATGCACAGAGCCGAAATCCAAGCCCTGACCCACCAAAGAGACTCTTTGAAAGACAAACTTGACACAGTTCACAGAGTTATGCTCAAGTACCTGAACAAACACAATAAAACAGCAATCAACAAGAAATACACTCAAGCTATCATCCTACCGGCCTGTGATCTCACAACAATCTCTGCTGGAAAATGCACTGAATTTGTGTCAGGAGACACAGACAGCAAAGCTTACAAAACGAAAAACAAATAGGTGTCACTGCAATATCATCTCTTGACAATGGGGTTTTAAGATCCAAGGAAAACAGGTTCAATTACACCCTGATCGGTTCCCACTACACCCTTCAAGGCCAAATGGGAACTGCAACTGCAGCCCCTGGAGGAGGCAGACCAAGCCCTGGCTTTGTTTCTCTCCCGTCCGAGCATTGAGCTGCTACGTAGACCAGGACACAAAGCTTCAGGACCCCTCAGACCAGCTCTTTGTCTGTTATGGAGGCCGGCAGAAGGGGAATGCTGTTTCTAAGCAGAGAATGGGCCCAGTGGGTTGTGGAAGCCACAACCCTGGCTTATCAGGCACAGGGTGTGCCCTACCTGTTCAGGTTGCGAGCTCACTCAACTAGAAGTGTTGCATCCTCCTGGGCACCTCACTGACAGATATTTGTAGAGCTGCAGGCTGGGTGACCCCTAACACGTTCGCTAGATTCTATAGCCTTCATGCAGAGCCGGTAGCCTCCTGTGTTCTCACCTCAAACAGGTAGTGGCACGAGAGGCCCCAGTTAGTGTCAGCTTGCTAAAACAGCTCCAGAGTGTCCGTATTAGAGACCCTATTGAGATCCTCCATTACCCTAGGCAGCTGGACGCAGCGAATGTCCGGCGCCAGGCCTTCATGATGAATCCGTCAGAACTGTGGAAGGCTGGGTTCCATATTGAGACCCAAGCGGTACTTGTATGTGCATAGTCCATGGTATAGCCTTAAAGCCCATGTTTCCCCAGCAGACTTCTGCATTCCCAAGAGGGTTTTAAATCACCTCAAATTTCTCCATATACACCCAAACAGATGCTATGCGTGTATCTGCTTCCGAAAACTCCTTCAGGAAGGATGGGGCTTCCACAGGGTCCCTGTTTCAAGAGGAAGGGTACATTTTCCCAGTGTTATACAGTCTCACCCAGTGAGGTAGCATTTTGACAGTGGTGAGTGGAACTACTTGTTCTGAGCCCCGGCCTACACCAAATAGGGGCGCAGGCGGCTCGCACAGGGCACTGGAAGGGGCAGCACCTATGGCGCTTTGGTAGGGATCCCAATTTGTCGGTCACCGACGTGCTGTCTGGAGTGACAGACTGAAAGGGAACGTCTCAGTTATGTATGGTAACCCTTGTTCCCTGAAGGAGGGAATGGAGACGTCACATCACCATGGTTGCTGTACCACCGCTGAGCTGCCAGGTCACCGGCTCGGCTCCTCAGCGAAAACCTGGTATGCATTGCACCTGCTGCCTTATTATACTCATGCTGTGATCAGCAGCAGCTGTAGCAAAAATTGCATGCCAATGTGCATTGGCTCGTTTAGTTTATATTCGAAGTAGATTGGACTAGCAAAGCGATATCCCAATGCGTAGGTCACCGACGTGACATCTCCGTTCCCTCCTTCAGGGAACAAGGGTTACCATATTGTAAACAGAGACGTTATTCTTTCTTGGGCAGGAAAAATAATTGATTAATAATTTATGTTTGGTGGACGAGCAGATTAAATAATGTAATATTGATTCTGCTACAGTTAATTCTAGAGATCTGATCTAAATATTCATAATTATAACCAATTATAACTACTTCTAAATGATTTTCTTTGATCTAATTCGCTACATATTAATGGTGGAGAATGGTGGTGACATTCAAACTTTTTATGTTATGTTATTTATGTTATATTATGCACGCTTGGAGTGAGACAAGTCAAAACGCGAACTCACTTTTTTGTATTGTATGGTTTAAAGCCACCTCTAGTACTCCATTTTAATGGTCTCTATTTAACATTTAGTCACTGTTAAAGTAAACTGCAGTTTAAAAAAAGAAAACTTCAGTGTGATAGATTGATTTGAGTGATATTCCTCTTATTAGCTTTTAAACGCCATATCTGATTGCATCACTAGGTTGAAGTCATTGCGTATTCCAATTCCATTTAACTAGACAATCTCACTACCTTAGGTTTAACTGTTAGAATAGTTGACTAATGAAAATCTAATAAAACTGCTGGCCAGTATCTGACAAATATAAATGGCAGTGGTTAACAACATTGATCAAGGGATAAATTTGTGTAACAGTGAAGAAACCCTGTTGCTACTAATAATTTATTTTGTTGTGTACTGCCAACAAATAAATCAGTGTACCTTTGACTAATACCAGAAGGCAGGTTGTTTAAGTGTCTAATGCTTCTCAAACTTCACCTCTATCCTCCTAACTTCACCTTGTGTGGGCTTACCCACTCCTTGTGGGCATTCTCAGCTAGGTCGGCTTTCCTATCTCTACTTCCAGTTTATTATTATTATTATTATTATTATTATTATTATTATTATTATTATTATTTCAAATTACCTTTTATTTTTTTTTTATTTACTATCGACATTCACGCCATTCTATTTACCTCTATCATTGCTTTTCACCCTCTTTTCTTACTTTACCACTCACTTATTTACAATTGTTTAAACAGTTCAAATTTAAGTTTAAGATGAAGTTTTAATTTGTTGAGTTGTTTGTTTTGAATTACAAAGAGTAATAGATTGGGAACCCAAGCATCCAAAGTCTTTAGGCAAAACGCTTAACCACACTGTCAGCAATCTTTTAGATCCTTGTAGACCCATACCAATTAGCCACACCTTACCATTCACGGCCAAAGTAACAGGTGCCTGGTCTATAATTCACTAACTGTCCGCACCAGTTAGCCAAACCACATATAGTTTATCTAACCATAAGCTACCCTGGCTTGTTAACTATACATTGGACTTGCATTGGCACCTTTTTGCCTTGAGCGGATTTTTTTTCTCTCATCACAGTAAGCCCAGCGGGGGGGGGTGGGGTCCCGATCATCTAGACCTACAACCCACTGGAACCATCTAGAGGCTTGGCTTGGTTGAACACCATGACTGATGCTCTCCTACCTAAAGCCACCAGTGGCCTACAGCGCCTTTGCCGGGGACAGCTGGATGGATAACCTGAACAGGCTGATGGCCCGTGATCCAAACCAGAACCAAAATCTCAAAGAGCTGGCCAAGATCATCAGGGCACTAACCTCATCATCCAGACAAGGCTGAGTGAAAGGAATGTCACCCACTTGGAGCAAGAAGCAGCAGCGCTAAAGCTCCAGGCCAAAGAAGCTCAGAGGAACCAACCACATGCTCAAAGTTCCCTAGTCCAGCTGACCTTGGAGGCCCAGGGAGGAACCAGCATGGGAGAGTGGATGACAAGGACACAGAGCTACAGGAAGTAAAAAGACTTTGAAGCACCTTTGCAGATCTCAGTATAAGCACAGAGCATCCGGGGGGGGGGGGGGGGGGATCGAAAACAGCTGTTGGAAAAAGACACCAGAGAGGAACAGAGCCGGAAACTCCAACAAGCTCTCCTAGTGAGAGCAGAGGACTGAAAACGTAAAGGCAGAAACGCCCAGGGCCTAGGCCTTGCGAAGGCCCACCTGCAAATGCACAGAGCCGAAAATCCAAGCCCCTGACCCACCAAAGAGACTCTTTGAAAGACAAACTTGACACAGTTCACAGAGTTATGCTCAAGTACCTGAACAAACACAAATAAAACAGCAATCAACAAGAAAATACACTCAAGCTATCATCCTACCGGCCTGTGATCTCACAACAATCTCTGCTGGAAAATGCACTGAATTTGTGTCAGGAGACACAGACAGCAAAGCTTACAAAACTAAAACATGTGTCACTGCAATATCAATCTCTGTAAAATGGGGTTTTAAAGATCCAAGGAAAACAGGTCAATTACAACCCTGATCAAACTCACCTGCCTGTAGCTTTCTAGTAATCTGTAAAGCCTTGATTAGCTTTTTCAGGTGTGTTTGATTGGGGTTGGATGAGCTGAATGCTGCATTCACGCCATGCCATAATAATTAAGCTAGCCTAATTACGAGAGGATTGTGCATGTCTATGGTGACACTATCAACTGCAAAATGAATCTGCAGTGGTCAGGTGGTACAGCAATCATGTTGTGCTACCAATAGGTGTGTTCGACTTCATGCAGCGCTGCACAGACCGAAGCGGTGTGTGCCAGTTCTTCTAATTCTTCCTTTTTTTGTTTAATTAACCAGAACAAAATATACAACAGTAAATGTACAAGAATGTGCAAACCATTTATTCAGTAATCAACAACTGTGTATTAGAAGAAAATATTACAGGTCTTGTTTACTTTTTTATAACAATGTTCTCCAAACTGGTGCAGTAGTCCTTAAGTCTCCTGAAGAAACTGATAAAATTCCCAAAATGATAAAAAGCTTTGCAAGAAAAGTTACATTTATTTAAATAATACATACCAAAATTAATTTGAATGGAATACCTTTTCCTTCTAATTACATTTTCCACATACACCCCCCAAAAAATAATTGTGTAAACAATTACAAAATACATGGATAATATAGACACCTTTTTCATTGAGCAAACAAATCACAGGAATAATCAAGATCCAGATTAAATGTCTAACACACTTTTAGCTGCATATACCATGAAACATTTTAAAAATATAGCCTTTTATTTAAACAGTATATTTCACAAACATGCCAAGCTTTATTCAAATTCTAAATATACTGGTCCACAATAAGCTTTTGACCTGTATCACTGGTTATAATATTCCTGTATTTATTAGTACAACTGTGTTTAAGAACATCAGCATCTCCTAGGAACATAATTTCTTTAACATATTGCCTCAGAAGAATCACTTCCATAAGGTCTTACAAATTGTATTACTTGCGCCCTACAAACTTTTTTCAGCATTCATGAAAGGTTTCTAGAGCACCAAATCGGCATATTAAAATGATTTGGATGCAGTAATGGCTGCAGACATTTCAGCTTTGCCAAGATTGAATTTCAAAGTTTAAATATACAGTTCTTTTAAATTGGCAAAAAAGGCTAGTACTTTGCTGAATGTGCAGGTCTCAGGGAGAGGAACTTAAAGCACTGATGAAAGAACAGTTATGCAAGAACAGCCAAGTGATTTTAAAAAAAAAAAAAAAAAAAAAAAAAAAAAAAAAAAAAAACCACCCAAAAAAAAAAAAAAAAAAAAAAAAAGCAGTTATTTATTTGAGGGGGAGAGACAATTATTATTATTTTTTTTTTTTTTAAATAAACTCAGCAAACAGAGAAAACATGCCATATGTATAAAACATTGAATTGAAAAGATCAAGCAAGTGTTACGCAAAATTCCCCATGACCATTTCCTTCACCACATCCCAACCATTTTCTTGAGCACTTCCCTGGCCAACACCACTCCCTTGTCGTCTTGCATGGCTAATCCCGCTTCCCTGGCCAGTTCCGCTTACCATACTGCTTCCCTGGCCAAGACCGCTTCCCATACCATTACCCATAATGCTTCCCTGGCCTTGACTGCTTCCCATACTGCTTCCCTGGCCAAGACCGCTTCCCATACCATTACCCATACTGCTTCCCTGGCCAAGACCGCTTCCCATACCATTACCCATACCGCTTCCCTGACCAGTACCGCTTCCCAGGTCCAGACCGCTTCCCTGACCAGTACCGCTTCCCAGGTCCAGACCGCTTCCCATACCATTACCCATACCACTTCCCTGGCCCAGACCGCTTTCCAGGCCAGTACTGCTTACCAGGCCCTGGCCAAGACTTCTTCCCTGACCACTACCGCTTCCCTGGCCTTGACCGCTTTCCAGTCCGCTTCCCTGGCCAAGACTGCCAAGACCACTTCCCATACCCTGGCCAAGACTGCTTTCCTGCCCAGCACCACTTCCCTGGCCAGTACTGCTTACCAGGCCCTGGCCAGTTCCGCTTACCAGGCTAGAACTGCTTCCCATACCCTGGCCAAGACCGCTTCCCTGGCCAAGACCAGTACCGCTTTCCTGGCCAGTACCGCTTCCCAGGTCCAGACCGCTTCCCATACCATTACCCATACCACTTCCCTGGCCCAGACCGCTTTCCAGGCCAGTACTGCTTACCAGGCCCTGGCCAAAGAGCCAAGACCCTGACCAGTACCGCTTCCCTGGCCAAGACCGCTTCCCATACCGCTTCCCTGGCCAAGACCGCTTCCCATACCGCTTCCCTGGCCAAGACCGCTTCCCATACCATTACCCATACTGCTTCCCTGGCCAAGACCGCTTCCCATACCATTACCCATACCGCTTCCCTGGCCCAGACCTCTTCCCTGACCAGTACCGCTTCCCAGGTCCAGACCGCTTCCCATACCATTACCATTTCCCATACCACTTCCCTGGCCCAGACCGCTTTCCAGGCCAGTACTGCTTACCAGGCCCTGGCCAAGACTTCTTCCCTGACCAGTACCGCTTCCCTGGCCTTGACCGCTTTCCAGTCTGCTTCCCTGGCCAAAACTGCCAAGACCACTTCCCATACCCTGGCCAAGACTGCTTTCCTGCCCAGCACCACTTCCCTGGCCAGTACTGCTTACCAGGCCCTGGCCAGTTCCGCTTACCAGGCTAGAACTGCTTCCCATACCCTGGCCAAGACCGTTTCCCTGGCCAAGACCAGTACCGCTTCCCTGGCCAGTACCGCTTCCCAGGTCCAGACCGCTTCCCATACCATTACCATTTCCCATACCACTTCCCTGGCCCAGACTGCTTTCAAGATCGCTTCCCGTACCACTTACCTGGCCAGCCCCGCATACAATACTGCTTCCCTGTCCAGTACCGCTTCCCTGGCCCAGACTGCTTCCCAGGCTAAGATTGCCAAGACCACTTCCCATACCCTGGCCAAGACCACTTCCCTGGCCCTGCCCAGTACCACTTCCCATACCCTGGCCAAGACCGCTTCCCTGGCCAGTACTGCTTTCCTGCCCAGTACCACTTACCATACCACTTCCCATACCCTGGCCAAGACCACTTCCCTGGCCCTGCCCAGTACCACTTCCCATACCCTGGCCAAGACCACTTCCCTGGCCCATTGCCTGCACCAGTACCACAACTTCCCATACCCTGGCCAAGACCGCTTCCCTGGCCAGTACTGCTTTCCTGCCCAGTACCACTTACCATACCACTTCCCATACCCTGGCCAAGTTCACTTACCTTTACCTTTTCCCATACCACTTCCCTGCCTGGCCAAGACCACTTCCCTGGCCCTGCCCAGTACCACTTACCATACCACTTCCCATACCCTGGCCAAGACCGCTTCCCTGTCCAGTACTGCTTCCCTGGCCCAGACCGCTTTCTGTACTACTTCTCTGGCTCAGACAGCTTATCAGGCCAGTACCACTTACCATACCGCTTCCCTGGCCCAGACGCTTCCCATACCATTACCATTTCCCATACCGCTTCCCTGGCCAGTACCACTCACCATACCGCTTCCCTGGCCAGTTCCACTCACCATACCGCTTCCCTGGCCAGTTCCACTCACCATACCACTTCCCTGGCCAGTACCACTCACCATACCGCTTCCCTGGCCAGTTCCACTCACCATACCGCTTCCCTGGCCAGTACCGCTTACCATACCGACTTCCCTGGCCAGTACCGCTTACCATACCACTTCCCTGGCCAGTTCCGCTTGCCATACCACTTCCCTGTCCAAAACCACTTACCAGGCCAGAACTGCTAACCAGACCCTGGCTAGTACCGCTTACCATACCACTTCCCTGGCCAGTTCCACTCACCATACCGCTTCCCTGGCCAGTCCAGTTTCACTCACCATACCGCTTCCCTGGCCAGTACCGCTCGCCATACCGCTTCCCTGGCCAGTACCGCTCACCATACCGCTTCCCTGTCCAGTACCACTTGCCTTACCGCTTCCCTGGCCAGTTCCACTCACCAGGTATGAACTGCTTACCAGGCCCTGGCCAGTTCCACTCACCATACCGAGTTTCCCTGGCCGCTTTCCTTGCTCAGTACCACTCACCAGGCCAGAACTGCTTACCAGGCCCTGGCCAGTTCCACTCACCATACCGCTTCCCTGGCCAGTACCGCTTCCCGTTCCACTTACCAGGCCAGAACTGCTAACCAGACCCTGGCCAGTCCACTTCCCATACCGCTTCCCTGGCCAAGACCAGTACCGCTTCCCTGGCCAGTTCCACTCACCAGGCCAGAACTGCTTACCAGGCCTTGGCCAGTTCCACTCACCATACCACTTCCCTGGCCAGTTCCGCTTGCCATACCACTTCCCTGTCCAAAACCACTTACCAGGCCAGAACTGCTAACCAGGCCCTGGCCAGTTCCACTCACCATACCGCTTCCCTGGCCAGTAACACTTCCCATACCGCTTCCCTGGCCAAGACCAGTACCCTTTCCTGGCCAGTTCCGCTTCCCATACCGCTTCCCTGGCCAAGACCAGGTACCCCTTCCTGGCCAGTACCGCTTACGCTTCCCTTACCCTGGCCTGTACCGCTTCATCCCATACCCTGGCCTGTACCGCTTCCATACCCTGGCCTGTACCGCTTCCCATACCAGGGCCTGTACCGCTTACCATACCCTGGCCTGTACCGCTTCCCATACCCTGGCCTGTACCGCTTCCCATACCCTGGCCTGTACCGCTTACCATACCGCTTTCCTGGCCAAGACCACTTCCCATACCCTGGCCAGTACCGCTCACCATACCACTTCCCTGGCCAGTTCCACTTACCAGGCCAGAACTGCTTACCAGGCCCTGGTCAGTACCACTTCCCATACCGCTTCCCTGGCCAAGACCAGTACCGCTTCCCTGGCCAGTACCACTTCCCATAAAGCTTCCCTGGCCCTGGCCCCAGTACCGCTTCCCTGGCCCGCTTCCTTGGTCAGTACCACTCACCAGGCCAGTACTGCTAACCAGGTCCTGGCCAGTTCCACTCACCATACCGCTTCCCTGGCCAGTTCCACTGGCACCATTTACCGCTTCCCTGGCCAGTACCACTTCCCATAACCGCTTCCCTGGCCAAGACCGCTACCCCTTCCCTGGCCTGTACCCAGCTTCCCATACCCTGGCCTGTACCGCTTCCCATACCCTGGCCTGTACCGCTTTTTTTTTCCCATACCCTGGCCTGTACCGCTTACCATACCGCTTTCCTGGCCAAGACCACTTCCCATACCCTGGCCAGTACCCGCTCACCATACCACTTCCCTGGCCAGTTCCACTTACCAGGCCAGAACTGCTTACCAGGCCCTGGCCAGTACCACTTCCCATACCGCTTCCATGGCCAAGACCAGCACCGCTTCCCTGGCCAGTACCACTTCCCATAAAGCTTCCCTGGCCCTGTCCAGTACCGCTTCCCTGGCCGCTTCCTTGGTCAGTACCACTCACCAGGCCAGTACTGCTAACCAGGCCCTGGCCAGTTCCACTCACCATACCGCTTCCCTGGCCAGTTCCACTCACCATACCGCTTCCCTGGCCAGTTCCACTTCCCATACCGCTTCCCTGGCCAAGACCAGTACCCCTTCCCTGGCCTGTACCGCTTCCCATACCCTGGCCTGTACCGCTTCCCAAACCCTGGCCTGTACCGCTTACCATACCGCTTTCCTGGCCAAGACCACTTCCCATACCCTGGCCAGTACCGCTTCCCTCTCCGCTTCCTGGGTCAGTTCCACTTACCAGGCCAGTACTGCTAACCAGGTCCTGGCCAGTTCCACTCACCATACCGCTTCCCTGGCCAGTTCCACTCACCATACCGCTTCCCTGGCCAGTACCACTCACCATACCGCTTCCCTGGCCAGTACCACTTCCCATACCGCTTCCCTGGCCAAGACCAGTACCCCTTCCCTGGCCTGTACCGCTTCCCATACCCTGGCCTGTACCGCTTCCCATACCCTGGCCTGTACCGCTTCCCATACCGCTTCCCATACCACTTCCCATACCCTGGCCAAGACCGCTTCCCTGTCCAGTACTGCTTCCCTGGCCCAGACCGCTTTCTGTACTACTTCTCTGGCTCAGACAGCTTATCAGGCCAGTACCACTTACCATACCGCTTCCCTGGCCCAGAACGCTTCCCATACCATTACCATTTCCCATACCGCTTCCCTGGCCAGTACCACTCACCATACCGCTTCCCTGGCCAGTTCCACTCACCATACCACTTCCCTGGCCAGTACCGCTTACCATACCACTTCCCTGGCCAGTACCGCTTACCATACCACTTCCCTGGCCAGTTCCGCTTGCCATACCACTTCCCTGTCCAAAACCACTTACCAGGCCAGAAACTGCTAACCAGACCCTGGCTAGTACCGCTTACCATACCACTTCCCTGGCCAGTTCCACTCACCATACCGCTTCCCTGGCCAGTTCCACTCACCATACCGCTTCCCTGGCCAGTACCGCTCGCCATACCGCTTCCCTGGCCAGTACCGCTCACCATACCGCTTCCCTGTCCAGTACCACTTGCCTTACCGCTTCCCTGGCCAGTTCCACTCATCAGGTATGAACTGCTTACCAGGCCCTGGCCAGTACCGCTTACCATACCACTTCCCTGGCCAGTTCCACTCACCATACCGCTTCCCTGGCCAGTTCCACTCACCATACCGCTTCCCTGGCCAGTACCGCTCGCCATATAATACCGCTTCCCTGGCCAGTACCGCTCACCATACCGCTTCCCTGTCCAGTACCACTTGCCTTACCGCTTCCCTGGCCAGTTCCACTCACCAGGTATGAACTGCTTACCAGGCCCTGGCCAGTTCCACTCACCATACCGCTTCCCTGGCCGCTTCCTTGCTCAGTACCACTCACCAGGCCAGAACTGCTTACCAGGCCCTGGCCAGTTCCACTCACCATACCACTTCCCTGGCCAGTACCACTTCCCATACCGCTTCCCTGGCCAGTACCGCTTCCCGTTCCACTTACCAGGCCAGAACTGCTAACCAGACCCTGGCCAGTTCCACTTCCCATACCGCTTCCCTGGCCAAGACCAGTACCGCTTCCCTGGCCAGTTCCACTCACCAGGCCAGAACTGCTTACCAGGCCTTGGCCAGTTCCACTCACCATACCACTTCCCCTGGCCAGTTCCGCTTGCCATACCACTTCCCCCTGTCCAAAACCACTTACCAGGCCAGAACTGCTAACCAGGCCCTGGCCAGTTCCACTCACCATACCGCTTCCCTGGCCAGTAACACTTCCCATACCGCTTCCCTGGCCAAGACCAGTACCCCTTTCCTGGCCAGTTCCGCTTCCCATACCGCTTCCCTGGCCAAGACCAGTACCCCTTCCCTGGCCAGTACCGCTTCCCATACCCTGGCCTGTACCGCTTCCCATACCCTGGCCTGTACCGCTTCCCATACCCTGGCCTGTACCGCTTCCCATACCCTGGCCTGTACCGCTTCCCATACCGCTTTCCTGGCCAAGACCACTTCCCATACCCTGGCCAGTACCGCTCACCATACCACTTCCCTGGCCAGTTCCACTTACCAGGCCAGAACTGCTTACCAGGCCCTGGTCAGTACCACTTCCCATACCGCTTCCCTGGCCAAGACCAGTACCGCTTCCCTGGCCAGTACCACTTCCCATAAAGCTTCCCTGGCCCTGTCCAGTACCGCTTCCCTGGCCGCTTCCTTGGTCAGTACCACTCACACCAGGCCAGTACTGCTAACCAGGCCCTGGCCAGTTCCACTCACCATACCGCCTTCCCTGGCCAGTTCCACTCACCATACCGCTTCCCTGGCCAGTACCACTTCCCATACCGCTTCCCTGGCCAAGACCAGTACCCCTTCCCTGGCCTGTACCGCTTCCCATACCCTGGCCTGTACCGCTTCCCATACCCTGGCCTGTACCGCTTTCCTTTACCGCTTTCCTGGCCAAGACCACTTCCCATACCCTGGCCAGTACCGCTTCCCTCTCCGCTTCCTTGGTCAGTTCCACTTACCAGGCCAGTACTGCTAACCAGGCCCTGGCCAGTTCCACTCACCATACCGCTTCCCTGGCCAGTACCACTCACCATACCGCTTCCCTGGCCAGTACCGCTTCCCATACCGCTTCCCTGGCCAAGACCAGTACCCCTTCCCTGGCCTGTACCGCTTCCCATACCCTGGCCTGTACCGCTTCCCATACCCTGGCCTGTACCGCTTCCCATACCCTGGCCTGTACCGCTTCCCATACCCTGGCCTGTACCGCTCACCATACCGCTTCCCTGGCCAGTTCCACTCACCAGGCCAGAACTGCTTACCAGGCCCTGCCCAGTTCCGCTCACCATACCACTTCCCTGGCCAGTACCACTCACCATACCACTTCCCTGGCCAGTTCCACTTACCAGGCCAGAATTCCTTACCAGGCCCTGGCCAGTTCCACTCACCATACCACTTCCCTGGCCAGTTCCACTTACCAGGCCAGAACTGCTTACCAGGCCCTGGCCAGTACCACTTCCCATAAAGCTTCCCTGGCCCTGTCCAGTACCGCTTCCCTGGCCGCTTCCTTGGTCAGTACCACTCACCAGGCCAGCACTACTAACCAGGCCCTGACCAGTTCCACTCACCATACCGCTTCCCTGGCCAGTTCCACTCACCATACCGCTTCCCTGGCCAGTACCACTTCCCATACCGCTTCCCTGGCCAAGACCAGTACCCCTTCCCTGGCCTGTACCGCTTCCCATACCCTGGCCTGTACCGCTTCCCATACCCTGGCCTGTACCGCTTCCCATACCCTGGCCTGTACCGCTCACCATACCGCTTCCCTGGCCAGTTCCACTCACCAGGCCAGAACTGCTTACCAGGCGCTGGCCAGTTCCACTCAACATACCACTTCCCTGGCCAGTTCCACTTACCAGGCCAGAACTGCTTACCAGGCCCTGGCCAGTTCCACTCACCATACCACTTCCCTGGCCAGTACCACTCAACATACCACTTCCCTGGCCAGTACCACTCACCATACTACTTCCCTGGCCAGTACCACTCACCAGGCCAGAACTGCTTACCAGGCCCTGGCCAGTACCACTTCCCATACCGCTTCCCTGGCCAAGTCCAGTACCGCTTCCCTCTCCGCTTCCTTGGTCAGTTCCACTTACCAGGCCAGTACTGCTAACCAGGCCCTGGCCAGTTCCACTCACCATACCGCTTCCCTGGCCAGTTCCACTCACCATACCGCTTCCCTGACCAGTACCAGTTCCCATACCGCTTCCCTGGCCAAGTCCAGTACCGCTTCCCTCTCCGCTTCCTTGGTCAGTTCCACTTACCAGGCCAGTACTGCTAACCAGGCCCTGGCCAGTTCCACTCACCATACCGCTTCCCTGACCAGTACCACTTCCCATACCGCTTTCCTGGCCAAGACCAGTACCGCTTTCCTGGCCAAGACCAGTACCGCTTTCCTGGCCAGTTCCGCTTCCCATACCGCTTCCCTGGCCAGTTCCGCTTCCCATACCGCTTCCCTGGCCAGTTCCGCTTCCCATACCGCTTCCCTGGCCAAGACCAGTACCGCTTTCCTGGCCAGTTCCGCTTCCTATACCGCTTCCCTGGCCAAGACCAGTACCACCGCTTCCCTGGCCAGTACCCACTTACACACTTCCCATACCGTTTCCCAGTCCAGTACCGCTTCCCTGGCCGCTTCCTTGGTCAGTACCACTCACCAGGCCAGTACTGCTAACCAGGCCCTGGCCAGTTCCACTCACCATACTGCTTCCCTGGTCAGTTCCACTCACCATACCGCTTCCCTGGCCAGTTCCGCTTCCCATACCGCTTCCCTGGCCAAGACCAGTACCGCTTCCCTGGCCAGTACCACTTCCATAAAGCTTCCCTGGCCAAGTCCAGTACCGCTTCCCTGGCCGCTTCCTTGGTCAGTACCACTCACCAGGCCAGTACTGCTAACCAGGCCCTGGCCAGTTCCACTCACCATACCGCTTCCCTGGCCAGTTCCACTCACCATACCGCTTCCCTGGCCAAGACCAGTACCCCTTCCCTGGCCTGTACCGCTTCCCATACCCTGGCCTGTACCGCTTCCCATACCCTGGCCTGTACCGCTTCCCATACCCTGGCCTGTACCGCTTCCCATACCGCTTTCCTGGCCAAGACCACTTCCCATACCCTGGCCTGTACCGCTCACCATACCGCTTCCCTGGCCAGTTCCACTCACCAGGCCAGAACTGCTTACCAGGCCCTGCACAGTTCCACTCACCATACCACTTCCCTGGCCAGTACCACTCACCATACCACTTCCCTGGCCAGTTCCACTCACCATACCACTTTCCTGGCCAAGACCAGTACCGCTTTCCTGGCCAAGACCAGTACCGCTTTCCTGGCCTTTACCAGTATGGCTTAGAATAGTGCTTCTCTGGCCAGCTTTCTGGCTTCCCTCCCATACCGCTTCCCTGGCCAAGACCAGTACCGCTTCCCTGGCCAGTACCACTTCCCATAAAGCTTTCCCTGGCCAAGTCCAGTACCACCTTCCCCTGGCCGCTTCCTTGGTCAGTACCACTCACCAGGCCAGTACTGCAAACCAGGCCCTGGCCAGTTCCACTCACCATACCGCTTCCCTGGCCAGTTCTTGCTTCCCATACCATACCGCTTTCCCTGGCCCAGACCAGTACCGCTTCCCTGGCCAGTTCTGCTTCCCATACCGCTTCCCTGGCCAAGACCAGTACCGCTTCCCTGGCCAGTACCACTTCCCATAAAGCTTCCCTGGCCAAGTCCAGTACCGCTTCCCTGGCCGCTTCCTTGGTCAGTACCACTCACCAGGCCCAGTACTGCTAACCAGGCCCTGGCCAGTTCCACTCACCATACCCGCTTCCCTGGCCAGTTCTGCTTCCCATACCGCTTCCCTGGCCAAGACCAGTACCGCTTCCCTGGCCAGTACCACTTCCCATAAAGCTTCCCTGGCCAAGTCCAGTACCGCTTCCCTGGCCGCTTCCTTGGTCAGTACCACTCACCAGGCCAGTACTGCTAACCAGGCCCTGGCCAGTTCCACTCACCATACCGCTTCCCTGGCCAGTTCCGCTTCCCATACCGCTTCCCTGGCCAAGACCAGTACCGCTTTCCTGGCCAGTTCCGCTTCCCATACCGCTTCCCTGGCCAAGACCAGTACCGCTTCCCTGGCCAGTACCACTTCCCATAAAGCTTCCCTGGCCAAGTCCAGTACCGCTTCCCTGGCCGCTTCCTTGGTCAGTTCCACTCACCATACCGCTTCCCTGGCCAGTTCCACTTCCCATACCGCTTCCCTGGCCAGTTCCACTTCCCATACCGCTTCCCTGGCCAAGACCAGTACCCATACCCTGGCCTGTACCGCTTCCCATACCGCTTTCCTGGCCAAGACCACTTCCCATACCCTGGCCTGTACGCTCACCAATAACCGCTTCCCTGGCCAGTTCCACTCACCAGGCCAGAACTGCTTACCAGGCCCTGCACAGTTCCACTCACCATACCACTTCCCTGGCCAGTTCCACTCACCATACCACTTCCCTGGCCAGTTCCACTCAACATACCACTTCCCTGGCCAGTGCCCCACTCAACATACCACTTCCCTGGCCAGTTCCACTTACCAGGCCAGAACTGCTTACCAGGCCCTGGCCAGTTCCACTCACCATACCACTTCCCTGGCCAGTTCCACTCAACATACCACTTCCCTGGCCAGTTCCACTCACCATACCACTTCCCTGGCCAGTTCCACTCACCATACCACTTCCCTGGCCAGTTCCACTCACCATACCACTTCCCTGGCCAGTTCCACTTACCAGGCCAGAACTGCTTACCAGGCCCTGCCCAGTTCCACTCACCATACCACTTCCCTGGCCAGTACCACTCACCATACCACTTCCCTGGCCAGTTCCACTCACCATACCACTTCCCTGGCCAGTTCCACTCACCAGGCCAGAACTGCTTACCAGGCCCTGGCCAGTTCCACTCACCATACCACTTCCCTGGCCAGTACCACTCACCATACCACTTCCCTGGCCAGTTCCACTCACCATACCACTTCCCTGGCCAGTTCCACTCACCAGGCCAGAACTGCTTACCAGGCCCTGGCCAGTTCCACTCACCATACCACTTCCCTGGCCAGTTCCACTCACCATACCACTTCCCTGGCCAAGACTGCCGAGACCACTTCCTATACCCTGGCCAATACCGCTTCCCTGGCCTGTACCACTTGCCGTGCCACTTCCCTGGCCTGTACCACTTGCCGTGCCACTTCCCTGACCAGTACCTCTTGCCACACCGCTTCCCTGGCCAGTTCCACTCACCATACCACTTCCCTGGCCAAGACTGCCGAGACCACTTCCCATACCCTGGCCAATACCGCTTCCCTGGCCTGTACCACTTGCCGTGCCGCTTCCCTGGCCTGTACCACTTGCCGTGCCACTTCCCTGGCCAAGACTGCCGAGACCTCTTCCCAAACCCTGGCCAATACCGCTTCCCTGACCAGTACCGCTTCCCAGGCCACTTCCCTGGCCCAAACGGCTTACCAGGCCAGTATCGCTTCCCTGACCAAGACTGCTTCCCAGGCTCAGACTGGTTCCCATACCATTACCCATACCACTTCCCTGGCCCAGTCCACTTACCAGGCCAGTACTGCTTACCATACCGCTACCCTGACCAGAACGGCTTCCCTGGCCCAGAATGCTTATCAGGCCTTGGCCAGTACCACTTCCCTGGCCAAGATTGCTTCCCATACCACTTCCCTGGCCCTGGCCAGTACCCCTTCCCATACCGCTTCCCTGGCCAGTACCCCTTCCCATACTGCTTCCCTTGCCAAGACCGCTTCCCATACCACTTCCCTGGCCCTGGCCAGTACCCCTTCCCATACCGCTTCCCTGGCCAGTACCCCTTCCCATACTGCTTCCCTTGCCAAGACCACTTCCCAGGCCACTTCCCTGGCCCAGACGGCTTCCCTGGCCAGTACCGCTTCCCTGGCCCAGACCGCTTACCAGGCCTTGGCCAGTACCACTGCCCTGGCCAGTACCACTTCCCATACTGCTTCCCTGGCCCTGGCCAGTACCACTTCCACTTCCCAGGCCACTTCCCTGGCCCAAACGGCTTCCCAGGCCAGCACCACTTCCCTGGGCAAGACCGCCTCCCAGGCCCATGCCACTTCCCAGGCTGCCTCCCATGCCACTTTCCAGGCCAAGGCCACCCCCCTGGCCCAGACGGCTTAACAGGCCAGTACTGCTTACCAGGCCCTGGCCAAGACCACTTCCCGTACCGCTTCCCTGGCCAGTACTGCTTTCCATACCCCTTCCCTGGCCAGTACCGCTTCCCATTCCGCTTCCCAGGCCAGTACCGCCTCCCAGGCCCATGCCGCTTCCCAGGCCAAGACCGCCTCCCATGCCCATGCCACTTCCCAGGCCCATGCCACCTCCCAGGCCCATGCCACCCCCCTGGCCAAGACCGCCTCCCATGCCACTTCCTAGGCCAAGACCACCTCCCAGGCCAAGACCACCCCCCTGGCCCAGATGGCTTACCAGGCCCTGGCCAAGACCACTACCCATACCGCTTCCCTGGCCCTGGCCAGTACCACTTCCACTTCCCATACCGCTTCCCTGGCCAGTACCGCTTCCCTGGCCCATGCCGATTCCCTGGCCCAGACTGCTTCCCATGCCGCTTCCCAGGCCCCTGCCAGTACCGCTTCCCTGACCAGTACCACTGCCCTGGCCAAGACCGCTTCCCAGGCCAGTACTGCTTCCCAGGCCCTGGCCAAGACTGCTTCCCATTCCGCTTCCCTTGCCAAGACTGCCTCCCATTCCATTTCCGTGGCCCTGGCCAGTACCACTTCCCATACCACTTCCCTGGCTAAGACCACCACCCAAGCCAAGGCTGCCCCCCTGGCCAAGGCCACCTCCCAGGCCCAGATGGCTTACCAGGCCAGTACCGCTTCCCAGGCCCTGGCCAAGACCTCCTCCCAGGCCAAGGCCAGCCCCCTGGCCAAGGCCACCTCTCTGGCCCAGACGGCTTACCAGGCCAGTAACACTTCCCTGGCCAAGACCGCCTCCCTGCCCCTGTCAGTTGGCCAAGACCGCTTCCCTGGCCGCCTCCCTGCCCCTGTCCAGTACCACTTCCCATACCACTTCCCTGGCCAGTACCACTTCCCATACCGCTTCCCTGGCCAGTACCACTTCCCTTGCCAAGGCCACTTCCCGTACTGCCTCCCAGGCCCATTCCGCCTCCCAGGCCCATTCCGCCTCCCAGGCCGCCCAGATGGCTTACCAGGCCAGTACCGCTTCCCAGGCCCTGGCCAAGACCGCCTCCCAGGCCAAGGCCACCTCCCTGGCCCAGACGGCTTACCAGGCCAGTACCACTTCCCTGGCCAAGACTGCCTCCCTGCCCCTGGCCAGTACCACTTCCCATACCACTTCCCTGGCCCTGACCAGTACCACTTCCCGTACCGCCTCCCTGGCCCATTCCGCCTCCCAGGCCGCCTCCCAGGCCCATTCCGCCTCCCAGGCCCTGGCCGCCTCCCTGGCCCCGGCCGCCTCCCTGGCCCCGGCTGCCTCCCTGGCCCCCTCCCTGGCCTCGTGGTTCACTGCATGCAAAGCCACCGGTGGTTGGGCAACATTTTTGTGTGGCAGGACACTGGCCATCATGGAAACAGCTTTCAGCAAACAGTGGAGTCATCTCCGGTATTGGACATTGACCTGGCTTCACTGCGTGAACAGTCAGCTTTAGTTTGTGCATATAGACAGTATGCCACTTTAATATACAACACGAAACTCAGCATGAATAGCAAGTTTTACCTACAGAGGGAATTATGTGCCAAGTCAGTGGTTTTCGATTCCAGGCCTGGGGACCCCCTACTCTATAAATTTTACATGTCTCCCTTATCTAACACCTGATTGTGATAATCAACTTGTTGGTTCAGTAAATGGAGCTCTCCTACCAAGATGATTATCTTAATCAGGTGTGTTAAATAAGAGAGACATGCAAAATGTGCAGAGCAGGGGGTCCCCAGGACTGGAATTGAGAACCACTGTTTGAAGTATTAGTTCTCTATTTTGTAAAGTCATCCTGTGCTTAAAACTACCCTTAGGGATGAATTCAAACCTACTTTAGATGAAAACAAAAGGCAAAGTCTCTGCTTAAAACTTACATTGAATTCAATGTATTACTACTCTGTATTTTGTTTTTTGTACCCTTAGCATCCATTATTAACTGAAACTCACTGAACACAGGAGGCACGCAAACAGGCCCACAGTCAAATTGACAGCATTTGTATCCTCCAGGGCAGTCTTTATCAGAAGTACATCCTCGATGGGATGGCACGACCGTCAGCCTCGCTGGACATAAACCGTCCACTAGAGAATTCAAAAGGATCATTAGGGGAGGCAAGGGAGTGTGGTTTCAGCATTTGTAAATCAGGGGTTTCACAGTGCATCTCAAACCTAAATACAAATTTTAAATTTGTCCACTTCAAATCAAGTGTTTTAAAACCTACTACTTGTTTATAAACTGTTAATTAAGTTCAAAGACTGAGAGTCACATTTCTGCATTTGTCAGGCTGGGTAATGAAATCAGCAGATCGTCTCACCTGTGGTTCGTCTTTGAATGGCGTGAGTTATCCTCAAGTATCCAAACAGACATGATAAAACAGCAGTCAACGAGAAATACACTCGAGCTGTCATCCTCCCAGCCTGAGATCTTACAATGATCTCTGCTGGAAAATGTGCTGAATTGGTGTGTCAGGAGAAGCAGCCAGCAAAGCACACAAAACTTAAACAAATATGTGTTGCTGCAATATCAATCTCTGTAAAATGGGGTTTTAAAGAACCAAAGAGAACAGGTCAATTCCAACCCTGATCAAACTCACCTGCCTGTAGCTCTCTAGTAATCTGAAATGCCTTGATTAACTTGTTCAGGTGTGTTTGATTGGGGTTGGATGAGTTGAATCCTGCATTCATGCCATGTCATAATTAAGCTAGTCTAATTACATAGGATTGTGCATTTCTATGGCGACACTATCAACTGCAAAATGAATCAGCAGTGGTCAGGTGGTACAGTTGTGGTACCAATAGGTGTGTTCGACTTCATGCAGCACTGCGTGCCGGTTCTTCCAATTCTTCTTTTCTTTAATTAAACAGAACAAAGTATACAACAGTAATGTACAAGTGTGCAAACCATTTGTATTGTATATTAGTAGAAAAAATGTCTTTTTTACTTTTTTTTATTAACAATGTTCTCCAAACTGGTGCGGTTGTCCTTAAATGATATTTGGTTTGGATCCTGAACTTGTGATAAATTTTCCCCAAATAATAAGATGTACAAGTTATTGCATTCATTTGAATACATATCAAAATTATTCAACTTGAATGTAACATGTTTTCCTTTTAATTACATTTTCCACATCCATCCAAAAAATAAAATTTGTTTAAACACAATTACAAAATACATGGATATGGATTCCTTTTCCATTGAGCAAACAAATCAAAGGAATAATTAATATCCAGATTAAATGTCTAACACTTTTAGCTGCATATACCATGAAACTTTTTTAATTTAGCCTCTTTTACTTTAAACCATATATTTCACAAACACACCTAGTTTTATTCCAATTATAATTACACCGATCCACAATAGGCTTTGACCTGTATCTCCTGTTACAATATTTCTATATTAGTACAACTGTGTTTAATATCAACATCTCCTAGGAATATGCTGTCTTTAACATATATTGCCTCAGAAGAATCACTTCGATGAGCTCTTACAAATTGTATTGCTCCCTACAAAGTGTTTTCAGCATTCATGAAATGTTTCTAGAGTACCAATGTAACGTGGAGTCAGAGACGTTCGGATCCATATGCAGTAGTTTATTATCGAGAACGGTCAACCAGGTAGAGATCAGAAAACAGTGTCAGGTGTGTCAACTCAAACAGAAACAAGCAGAGGTTGGAGCAGGCAGCAGAGAATCACAGTCGGTATAAACAATCCAAGATCAAACATGGAAGGAACAAACAGGGAAAACGCTCAGAAATGCCAGACAGAACTAAACAAGACTTTGCAAAAGACAGAGTCAAAGCAGTCTATAAAGGGGAGTGGTAATGGGTAACACCTGGGTGTGATTAGCCCTAAGCATGGGATTCTGGGAAATGGAGTTGGAAATGGACACAAAATGCCAGAGTCCTGAGTGGAGTGCCCTCTACTGGAGTTCATGAGCACTCCAGCTGATGATCATGACAACCAAAAACTGGAGCCCACCAGGGCAGATCAGATGGAGCCGGAGCCCACCGGGGCAGATCAGATGGAGCTGGAGCCCACCGGGGCGGAGCAGAGGACTCCCACAACCGAGCAGATGGGACAGAAGCCCACCAGGGTGGAGCAGAGGACCACCACCGTGGAGTCAATGGCACAGGAGCGCAAGTCTGGTCAGGTAGGACTGAAACAGAGAACATACATAGGTCAATGGCAGCCCCCGTGGCCGTGATGAGGTGGTTAGTTCCCAAATGGCCTCCATAGCCGTGACACGGCCAGCAGAGAGTTCACAGCCGGTCTCCATGGCAGGGTAGGATGAGAGTTCACAGCCGGTCTCCGTGGCCATGACAGGGCAGGCCGTGAGTTCGTGGACCGCCTCTGTGGCCATGACAGGACAGGCGGTGAGTTCCTGAGTGGCCTCCGTGGCCATAACAGGACAGGCAATGAGTTCATAGATGGGCTTCATAGCCGTGACAGGACAGGGCGAAAGTTCATGGATGGATACAGACATCTCCGAAGGTTCTGCAGCAGTAACAGTCTCCTTGACAGCAACACAACAGGCTGAGAGAACATTGTTGGGCACAACAGACAGGATGAGACGAGGCTCTGGAAGGTCAGCTGAGACCTGACGAGGGTCTGGAAGGTCAGCTGAGACCTGACGAGGGTCTGGAAGGTGTGCAGTGGCACTGGGCTGGCGGCCATCTTGTGCAGTTGTGCTGGGCTGGCGGCCATCTTGTGCAGTGGCGCTGGGCTGGCGGCCCTCCTGCGATGAAGCTCAGGTACAGGGCCCTCTGAACGGAAAGGAGCTGGACACCTTGGAATGGTGACCTCCTCAACTGTAAAGGGAGATCCACAAAATTGCAAAACAAAGTCACTAAACTGTCCCAGTGTCCAGCTAGGGTCTTCCTCTGGTAAATTTAAGCTAATATTAGCATCAAGACCACTCCAGAAACAGTCCTTTACCAAATCTTCATCCCCAGGCATAAGGTGACTATACCGAAGGAATTCCTCCACATAAAGCTCAATGGGTCGTCCATTTTGAAAAATGGAGCAGAGCACACTTACGGGGTTGAATGAACTTTTAGCTGGCTCCATACCAAGTCTGGTGCTCAATAAAGCTGCTGGATCCTGGTATGGCGAAGTCTTCTGTAACATGGAGTCAGAGACATTCGGATCCATATGCAGTAGTTTTTTTATCGAGAACGGTCAAACAGGCAGAGATCAGAAAACAGCAGGTGTGTCAGGGGATATCCAAAATCAGAAACAGAAACAAGCAGAGGTCAGGGCAGGCAGCAGAGAATCACAGTCAGTATAAACGATCCAAGATCAAACACGGAAGGAACAAACAGGGAAAACGCTCAGAAATGCCAGACAGAAAGGAAAGCTCTAGCATAAGTTCTGCCGGGAAGACACAATTGTTAACGTCACTTATTACTTTCTCAATTGTCCAATCACATCCTAATAGTAGAAGTATAAAGGATCCGTGCTTACACTTGTTTGAGTTTGCAGATGCTGAACGGTTCACTCACCACCATCCACCCCACCAAGATGCTTTCCTCCCTCCACCAATAAGAAAGCTTCTTCTCTCCATCTTTACCACCAAAGGATGTTTCTTCCCCTCCAACCACCCCACCACCACCAGGATGGTCCCTCCTAAAACCTCACGGGGGGTTGGCTGTGCCCCTGCCTTCATCTTCAGGCAGGGAATGTTGAATCTGTACCCCAGGATTGCGAGTTACGGACGGGGCATCTGCCAAATACTTATCGTATATATTGCTTGCTGGGTCATTAATAAATGGATGATTGTAACAATATCTTCTCCAAGTTTTTCTGGTAGAACTAAACAAGATTGAGCATCAAAACACAGTTTATATAGGGGAGTGGTAATGGGGAACACCTGGTTGTAATTAGCCCTAAGCACGGGATTCTGAGAAATGGAGCTGGAAATGGGAATGGACACAAAATGCCAGAGTCCTGAGTGGAGTGTCCTCTACTGGAGTTCATGAGCACTCCAGCTGATGATCGTGACAACCAAATCAGCATATTAAAATTAAAATGATTTCTGACTGCAGTAATAGCTGCAGACAATTCAGCTTTGCCAAAAATAAATTTCAAAATTAAAATATACAACAGTTATTTTAAATTGGCTATTAAGGAAAAAAAAAAAAACACTACTACTTTGTTAAATATCCAGGTCTCAGAGAGAGGAACTTAAAGCAGGGGGGGGGCAGGACCCCCATCTGAGGGTTGTTCGCAGATGGGAGTTTTACTTACTCAAACATGTTCTGAGGGCAGAAAGGAAAATGATTGGTTTACAGATTCAACCAATGAAATTGAAGCAGAGGCGGAGTCAGGAAATTTGAAAGTGTAGATGGTTTGTTTAAGGATTATACGTTTGTGATTGTTCGTGGGATGCATTTATTGCAAGGTAAGTTAATTTACCATGTATTTTCATGAAAAAAAAATTGAACATCTCTAACATTTAATAAGATAATTAGCGAATAAAGATGCACAGAACAAATAATCATGGTCTAAATATAATATAGCATGCATTTTTATTTGACTGCTACATCTGTTGATTGCACCAAAGCTGTTTATGTGGTAACAGGAGTAAAACACGCTTTTCCAATGCTACAGCGACGTCTGTGAAACCAATATGAGCGAAAAAAAGAACTTGTTCATATATCCTTGACATTTCATCAGTCAGTTAGCGTTAGCATTAGCAGCATTAGCACTGCTCTCAGGCCAGGAGTACTCAATATTCATATTACAGTTATTTTTAGTATATTATGTGCTGCTCTCAGGGCAGGAACACTCAATATTCATATAACTGTTATTTTACTAAACTATGCGCTGCTCTCAGGGCAGGAATACTCAATATTCATATTACTGTTATTTTTCTAAACTATGCGCTGCTCTCAGGGCAGGAGTACTCAATATTCATATTACTGTTATTTTTAGGGTACTATTTGCTGGCAGGAGTACTCAATATTCATATTACTGTTATTTTTAGGGTACTATGTGCTGGCAGGAGCACTCAATATTCATATTACTGTTATTTTAATAAACTATGTGCTGCTCTCAGGGCAGGAGTAATCAAAATTCATATTACTGTTATTTTACTAAACTGTGCGTGCTCTCAGGGGTGGTGTGTTCTATATTCATATTACTGTTATTTTACTAAACTATGTGCTGCTCTCAGGGCAGGAGTACTCAATATTCATATTACTGTTATTTTTAGAGTACTATGTGCTGGCAGGAGTAATCAATATTCATATTACTGTTATTTTACTAAACCATGTGCTGCTCTCAGGGCAGGAGTACTCAATATTCATATTACTGTTATTTTTAGGGTACTATGTGCTGGCAGGAGTACTCAATATTCATATTACTGTTATTTTTCTAAACTATGCACTGCTCTCAGGGCAGGAGTAATCAATATTCAGATTACTGTTATTTTTAGGGTACTATTTGCTGGCAGGAGTACTCAGTATTCATATTACTGTTATTTTTAGGGTACTATGTGCTGGCAGGAGTACTCTATATTCATATTACTGTTATTTTAATAAACTATGCACTGCTCTCAGGGCAGGAGTACTCAATATTCATATTACTGTTATTTTTAGTGTATTATGTGCTGCTCTTAGGGCAGGAGTACTCAATATTCATATTACTATTATTTTACTGATCTATGCACTGCTCTCAGGGCAGGAATAATCAAAATTCATATTACTGTTATTTTACTAAACTATGCGCTGCTCTCAGGGCAGGAGTACTCAATATTCATATTACTGTTATTTTAATCAACTACGCACTGCTCTCAGGGCAGGAGTACTCAATATTCATATTACTGTTATTTTAATCAACTACGCACTGCTCTCAGGGCAGGAATACTCAATATTCATATTACTGTAATTTTTAGGGTACTATGTGTTGGCAGGAGTACTCAATATTCATATTACTGTTATTTTTCTTGTATTATGTGCTGCTCTCAGGGCAAGAGTAATCAAAATTCATATTACTGTTATTTTACTAAACTGTGCGTGCTCTCAGGGCAGGAGTACTCAATATTCATATTACTGTTTTTTTTTCTAAACTATGCGCTGAACTCAGGGCAGGAGTACTCAATATTCATATTACTGTTATTTTTAGGGTACTATGTGCTGGCAGGAGTACTCAATATTCATATTACTGTTATTTTAATAAACTACGCATTGCTCTCAGGGCAGGAGCACTCAATATTCATATTACTGTTATTTTACTAAACTATGCGCTGCTCTCAGGGCAGGAGTACTCAATCTTCATATTACTGTTATTTTACTCAACTATGCACTGCTCTCAGGAAAGGAGTACTCAATCTTCATATTACTGTTATTTTACTCAACTATGCGCTGCTCTCAGGGAAGGAGTACTCAATATTCATATTACTGTTATTTTTTAGTGTATTATGTGCTGCTCTCAGGGCAGGAGTACTCATTCATATTACTGTTATTTTACTAAACTATGCGCTGCTCTCAGGGCAGGAGTACTCAATATTCATATTACTGTTATTTTTAGGGTACTATGTGCTGGCAGGAGTACTCAATATTCATATTACTGTTATTTTAATCAACTACGCACTGCTCTCAGGGCAGGAGTACTCAATATTCACATTACTGTAATTTTTAGGGTACTATGTGTTGGCAGGAGTACTCAATATTCATATTACTGTTATTTTTCGTGTATTATGTGCTGCTCTCAGCGCAGGAGCACTCAATATTCATATTACTGTTATTTTAATAAACTATGTGCTGCTCTCAGGGCAGGAGTACTCAATCTTCATATTACTGTTATTTTACTCAACTATGCACTGCTCTCAGGGAAGGAGTACTCAATCTTCATATTACTGTTATTTACTCAAACTATGCGCTGCTCTCAGGGAAGGAGTACTCAATATTCATATTACTGTTATTTTTTAGTGCATTATGTGCTGCTCTCAGGGCAGGAGTACTCATTCATATTACTATTATTTTACTAAAACTATGCGCTGCTCTCAGGGCAGGAGTACTCAATATTCATATTACTGTTATTTTTAGGGTACTATGTGCTGGCAGGAGTACTCAATATTCATATTACTGTTAATTTTAATCAACTACGCACTGCTCTCAGGGCAGGAGTACTCAATATTCACATTACTGTAATTTTTAGGGTACTATGTGTTGGCAGGAGTACTCAATATTCATATTACTGTTATTTTTCGTGTATTATGTGCTGCTCTCAGCGCAGGAGCACTCAATATTCATATTACTGTTATTTTAATAAACTATGTGCTGCTCTCAGGGCAGGAGTAATCAAAATTCATATTACTGTTATTTTACTAAACTCTGCGTGCTCTCAGGGCAGGTGTACTCAATATTCATATTTCTGTTATTTTACTAAACTATGCACTGCTTTCAGGGCAGGAGTACTCAATATTCATATTACTGTTATTTTTAGGGTACTATGTGCTGGGAGGAGTACTCAATATTCATATTACTGTTATTTTACTAAACTATGTGCTGCTCTCAGGGCAGGAGTACTCAATATTCATATTACTATTATTTTTATTGAACTTTGTGCTGCTCTCAGGGCAGAAGCACTTGATATTCATATCACCGTTTTTTTAGTGCATTATGTGCTATTCTCTACGGCCTAACCATTGTTCATTCTTTTAAACAACAAATTATATCAGTCATGAACAACATTCATTAAACATGGCTGTCAGTGCCAGTGTAGTCTAATATACAGTGTAGTCTACACTGCATAGATAATATATATTTTTTAATTTGTTCTATATAGTATTGACATGGTTTTTCCTGTTTATATTAACAAGTTATAGGCTAGTAAATTTATGCATATTTTTAAGAGTATTCAGTTTTTTTTTTTTTTTTAATCATTACATTTATAAATCAATAGACAATTTCTGCATTATTGATTGATCTTTTATTTTATTCTCCAGTTACCTGGAGGAGCTGGCAGAAACTGGACAATTCAAAGGAGCTAATACTGAAGAGGCATCTGATGCTGCTGAGTAAAAAATGGTGCAAAAATGGAGATGTATTCCTGAGTACTCCTGCCCTGAGAGCAGCGCATAGTTTAGTAAAATAACAGTAATATGAATATTGAGTACTCCTGCCCTGAGAGCAGCGCATAGTTTAGTAAAATAACAGTAATACGAATATTGAGTACTCCTGCCCTGAGAGCATGCACAGTTTAGTAAAATAACAGCAATATGAATTTTGATTACTCCTGCCCTGAGAGCAGCACATAGTTTATTAAAATAACAGTAATATGAATATTGAGTGCTCCTGCCCTGAGAGCAGCACATAATACACGAAAAATAACAGTAATATGAATATTGAGTACTCCTGGCAACACATAGTACCCTAAAAATAACAGTAATATGAATATTGAGTACTCCTGCCCTGAGAGCAGTGCGTAGTTTATTAAAATAACAGTAATATGAATATTGAGTGCTCCTGCCCTGAGAGCAGCACATAATACACGAAAAATAACAGTAATATGAATATTGAGTACTCCTGCCAACACATAGTACCCTAAAAATTACAGTAATATGAATATTGAGTACTCCTGGCCTGAGAGCAGCGCATAGTACACTAAAAATAACTGTAATATGAATATTGAGTACTCCTGGCCTGAGAGCAGCGCATAGTACACTAAAAATAACAGTTATATGAATATTGAGTACTCCTGCCCTGAGAGCAGTGCTAATGCTAATGCTAATGATAACTGACTGATGAAATGTCAAGGATATATGAACAAGTTCTTTTTTTCGCTCATATTGGTTTCACAGACGTCGCTATAGCATTGGAAAAGCGTGTTTTACTCCTGTTACCACATAAACAGCTTTGGTGCAATCAACAGATGTAGCAGTCAAATAAAAATGCATGCTATATTATATTTAGACCATGATTTTTTGTTCTGTGCATCTTTGTTTGCTAATTATCTTATTAAATGTTAGAGATGTTCATTTTTTTTTCATGAAAATACATGGTAAATTAACTTACCTTGCAATAAATGCATCCCACGAAGCGTCAGTAACGTATCTGTCTGAAGTATTCCATCTACACTTTCAAATTTCCTGACTCCGCCTCTGCTTCAATTTCATTGGTTGAATCTGTAAACCAATCATTTTCCTTTCTGCCCTCAGAACATGTTTGAGTAAGTAAAACTCGCATCTGCGGGTTGTTCTCCCTAAAATTGTGATTAAAAACCACGTTGCGTATTGTAAATAATGTTTTATACTTTAAATAATTGTGTAAGTAGTAAAACACCACAAATGGGATAAAAATGCTTTTTAAGTTTAGAAAGATTTTTAGTCTCCCCCTCTCTTTCCTCACAATGCTTTGGTCCAAATGCCTGCTTTGCTCTTTTACATCACCTAGGTCCTAGGCGACACACGCACATGTCCTGTGAGAGAGATGTCAATAGTTGTGGAACTCCAGTAAGTAAGGCTGCCGGCTATTTTATTTAGCAAAACATCAAATTAAGTAATTATTTTCTCTTTAATACATGATGCCAATGCATTTTTCGATGAGTCTGCTATGTTAGTAATAACATTACCTGCTTGACGTAAAGGGTTAAGAGGTATTCACAGCAAAACCTGACCAATTGCTACTCAAATATCCCAAACTAACCGTGTTTCGATGGGGTTCCCCCAGTACAAAACTCATTTCGGGGGCTAAAATACACATTATTGGGGTCGTTTCAACATGCGGCGCTGACATGAAAAACAGCCTGTGGCAACAGTAATAAAGCAGCCCATTTCCATGGGAAAACCGCGGACTTGGCAACACTGTCACGGCTCGACCACAATAGCTTGCTGTAGTCTAATTTGGCATGGTCTCCCTGCTGCACTAATAGTAGAACGGCTTTCCACTGTGTATACAAAACCTTACAACTACAATTTTAGCTGTATTTGTGTCCCCTTTAAAAATTACTTTTGAGAAATTTTATTTGTCCCCCCAACTGTTAGATGAAATTCACGACCCTGTTGACCAATGCCACTTCCCTGGCCAATACCGCTTCCCTTGCCAATACTGCTTATCTGGCTCTGGCTGCTTCCCTGGCCAGTACCACTTCCTTTAATGCTTCCCTGGCCAGTACCACTTCCCATACCGCTTCCCTGGCCAGTACCACTTACCATACTGCTTCCCTGGCCAGTACCGCTTCCCATACCACCTCCCATACTGCTTCCCTGGCCAGTACTGCTTCCCTGGCCAGTACCGCATCCCTGGCCAATGCCGCTTCCCTAGCCCTGGAAGCTTCCCTGGCCAGTACCTCTTCCTGTACCGCTTCCCATACCGCTTCCCAGGCCAGTACCGATTCCCCGGCTCTGGCCACTTCCCTGGCCAGTACCGCTTCCCGGACCACTTCCCTGGCCAATGCCACTTCAACCACACCGCCTCCCATGCCTGGTGCTTACCTGGCTCTGGCCGCTTCCCTGGCCAGTACCGCTTGCCATACCGCTTCCCTGACCAGTGCTGCTTCCCCAGCCAGTACTGCTTCCTGTACTGCTTCCCATACTGCTTCCATGTCCAGTACCATTTCCCTGGCCAGTACCACTTCCCATACCGTTCCCTGGCCAGTACACCTTCCCTGGCCAAGACCCCTTCCCATACAGCTTCCCTGGCCATAACCGCTTCCCTGGCCAATACCACTTCCTTGACAACTTGTCTGACCTCGTAGTTCCTCTACGAAAACAAAAAACAAAAATTATTTTACTCTTAGCAAAAAAAATAAATAAATAAATAAATAAACTGATAACATGAAATTATGAAGTTCACTTGCCTTAAACTGTCTTTCCCTCTCTTCCAAAGAAGCTGAGAAAATTGCCCCCTCCTCACAAAAGCAGGCTTCTGTGTCCTTAACTCCAAAATTAGTTTGAGCTTGGCAAAGAAAAAAGGGACATCAATGGTTTAAATAAAATATGAACATGTAATCATACTGTTGTTGCATCAAAATGTGAAGTAAACAGGCAGGAAACAAAAGAAATATTTATTTTCTAAAAATAACTCAAATCAGTCTCAAAATAATTAAGTTATCTTGTCTCTGACTTTCAGCATTTACAAAAACAAACATTCTTTTAGTCTTAGTAACAAAATTATTACATGATGAAATTATAAAGTTTACTTGCCTTAAAACCATCTTTACCTCTCGTCTGAAGAAGCTGAGAAAATTGCCTCCTCCTCACAAAAACAGGCTTCTTTGTAACGTTAGTTAACTCCTGGTGCTGGCACAATGAAGACACAAGCTCAAGTCTAAAATATTAGATGCAAAACATTTCTTTTAACAATTACCACTTAAACAGCCTCAAAATAATGATGCTAGTCTTTATTACATAACACCGTTTCCTTTAGGAAACTAACGTACATTCAGTTTAACCACGAAAAATAAGATAACAAATTAACATGAGTGTAACCGTGACCATAACCATCTATTAACACCTCAAAAAGTGCAGATATTGTAAAATATTATGTAAATGTGACATAAGACACTCACGGAAGTTATATCAAAAGTAACGTTAACTTCCGTTCAGTAAAATAGGCCGTTAAGACCTCCGTTTCTGAGGTGAAAACCGTGTCTGCGTATTTTTCAATGTAAGCTCTTTTATTTCCGCCTTTCATGAAACCTCAAAATACTCTTGGACATAAACAATGAATGATAACTTTACATTTTGAATCTTTACTTACCATAATGTCTTTCACTCGCTTCTCACTTCTTTCATGCTGAGAAAATGGTGGCTTCTCGCACTGGCGTCGTCCGAAGTTAACGTGATGTGCGTGCACTTTTTCACGTCCGCATTCCCAAACCAGCACCGCTGGGTTATGATCAAGACCAATTTTCAACCCAAACTTGGGTTAAAACAACCCAACGTTCTACCTAGCGGTCTCAACCCAGCATTTGGGTTGAAAAAAACAACCCAGTGTTTTTTTTTTTTTAGAGTGTAGAGTTAGAGGGTCAAATAAAAATGGAAGAGATGTGTTCTCAGCTGCTTGGATTGAGTTGAGCGGGTCATTCCACCAGGAGGAAACAGTTAATGTAAAAGTCTGTGAAAGTGATTTAGTGCTTCTTTGGGATGAACATTAAAGAGCTGTTCACTTGAAATACGCAAGCTTCTAGTGGCATATAACTCTGAAGTAATTAATTTAGGTAAAGGGGTGCAAAGCCAGTGGTGGTTTTGTAGGCAAACATCAATAGCTTGAATTTTATTCGAGCAGCTACTGGTAGTCAGTGCAAACTGATAAACAGAGGTGTGACGTGTTCTTTTCGGCTCGTTAAAAATTAATCTTGCTGCCGCGTTCTGGATTAAAGGGGGTTCAAACTTTTGTCACTTTTTTCACTCCTGATGTGTTTGTATCCTTCCATGCACAAGCTAGTAATGGGCTTTTGGGCATTGACTTGCAGAAAGTTTTCTGCGGGAGTTAGGGTTAGGGGCTACTAGAATTCAGGGGGAGCTGACAATGATCTTGCATACCCCTTGGTAAACGTGCAATTGTGCCCCTGATCTTATGTAGTGGTGAACTAGTGTGGTATAAAGTTAGTTAGGTTTGAGTTTGCTGGACTTTAGCTTGACACTGTTCTATACAGTTGACAGTCCTAAAGATATCACTACCACAATCAGTATTAACAGTATGCAACCACGTTATATCGACATGAAGAAAATTGTGTATTGCCTTCGTGTATTGTAGCAGTAAATTTAAACCGGAGAAAGCTTTGAATCGCTATCACAGCGCTTGATGGGTAAGGGACCAAGTGACAATTCCACCAAGTGGGTTTTAACGTCCGATGTGTTTTAAATAAAATTACTTTTAACATTTAAATAGAAATTTAAATATAACACATTGGCAAACAGTAAAGCTTGTATTATTATTGTTTTTACTATAGCCCCACGGTGCAAACATTAATTTGAATGAATTATTTAACTTCGTGTTTTTACTGTGAGGTAAATTTGCAGATGGTCCCTAAATCAGCTTAGATGATTGTGCAGTGAATATCAAACATAAACTGACTTATTAACAAACTTCATGATAAATGCAGACAAATGACAGTCCTGTGGTACATAATGTTATTTTGTTGAAATGTAGTTTTTAATATATAAAAAGTATTACATCGAATAATGTAAATGGCCAGCGAAGAAAGTGTCGCTGTGAGATGCCGATGCTGCATTTTGCGCCAGCCCCTCATAACCGAGAGGAGAATTTCTTTTGCAGAAATCAGCTAAAGCTAACAAATCATCCACAATCCCTCTCCAAACAAGTTCAGATTCCCCTGACATTTTGCAACGCATGAATCCGTCTTGAATAATCCCGCTGTAATGACATATAGCTTTTCTCACTGTCCAGTGACAGTGTGTGTTACATTTTCAAGCGAGAGAGGGATTGGCTCTTCAAATCAATGCAAAAGTTGATTGGTTGCTCCCGTGTATAGACAAATCCGGCGAAACACGGAAGTAAAGCAGCGCCGCCATTACTGCGTGCCTTGCTGCTAAGGAAGTAGCAGAAGTAGCGTTAGTCCCGTAGGCGGCTGTAGCAGATTATAGCTGTACGAAAAGTTATTTTTATTTAGTTTTTTTTTAGTACGTATGCTGTCCAGTGATGCTGAGAAGAGTGTGTTGTGTGGTTGGCTGTTTTAACAACAGCACAAAATACAGGCATGGAATAAACACCGTTTGTGAAATCCACGAAGCCCTTTGTTGACACATTGACTGCCCATGTTCACGGCCATACGGCCATTACACAGAGTTCTTTACTATTAGCTAGAGATGATCAGTATCAGGTGCCGCTAGGGATCTGTATCACGTTTACAAGCACCAAAAGAGTATTCATTGTTTAAATTTCGTAATAAAATTGACAGAATCTGAGAGCTGAAAGATTGTCGGTCTCCGTGTCATCTTTGCTTCGCGATTTTCTGTGCGTGAGGAAAATGGATGTGTGGTGTGAGAGTGTTGTGAAAAGCGTCAATTGCGTGTGTCTCACCATTTTATTGCATTTGTATTAGTTTGAAGAGTCAAAAAAAAATCTGTGGGTCTTAACGCAATTACAATTCGTCTCGGATCGGACAAAAAGGGGGGAAAAAAATAATTAATTGGGGTCAGTCCTAAAATGACAGGGTCGGTCAGTTATGCCAAAACAAGAAATTATTTTAAAGATGGCCTAATAGTTATTTGAAACTTGTGAAGCTTGTGAACATATTAACAACACAGCTTGGTAATGACAGGCGTTTCGGTTTTTATGGTTGTCATCAATTAATACACTTCTTAAATTACAATACATTACATATTTATACATTATGTTGTCAATAAATTACCTTATCAGTAAGTTTTGGCCACTGCCTGACATCATCTACCCAATTTTCCCTTTCACCCAGACTTTTCTTTAATGAGCAGGATCCGCTTTCATTGAAATGTCATTAGAGGGCACCGGCAAGTGTCACACCGTCACACTTCGCAGGCACGCAGTAATGGCGGCAGGCAAGATGGCGGCGCCCATAGAGTTTGCGGCGGATTTGTGTATACTGTCCAATGGCATTTTTTAACTCGATTGACAAATGGATAAAGAAATGCATTTGGCAAAAGGACAAAGAAAAGCAATTGGCAAATAGAGAGAGAAGAGCGATTGCCAAATGCATTTTAAAAAAGCAATTAAAAATGTGCATTTTGGATGTTTTTATTTGTGTACTGTCCAATGTCATTTTTTTTAACTTGTTAATTTATGAATTATTTATTAATTTTTATTTTTGTTTTTTTATTTTTATACATTATTTTTTTTTTAATTGATTGTTTTATTGTTTTTTTTTTTTAAACTACATTTAAAAACAAATAAAATAAACATCTTTAAATATGTCTATTAATTTGTCCATTTAAAAAGTGATTTATTTATATACATTTTTATGTTTGAATTATTAAATCAATGAATTGGTTTTTCATTTTATTTTTAAAAGGCACTCTGGGTCCTCCATACCTAGGATCATGCTGTCTTTAACATACATTGCCTCAGAAAAAAATCACTTCTATAAGTGCTTACAAATTGTATTACTTTATATATATATATATATATATATATATTATATATATATATATATATATATATCCCGGATATATATATATATAGATATATATATAGATATTAGATAGATATATAGATAGATAGATAGATAGATAGATAGATAGATAGGTAGATAGATAGGTAGGTAGGTAGGTAGATAGATCTGTATCTATCTATCTATATATATATATATATATATATATTAGATATATAGAATATATATACACACACATATTTTCATGGTCACTACAGTTCTTAGAAGGCATTCCTCTCAGTGGCATCCCTGGATTCTAGTCAACTCATTACTTTTCATGTATGTGTGTATCTATTTATTTATTTATTTATTTAATTTAACTGTTTCCAATTAGTTTTATATTAAATTAAATAAATAAATGAAACATATGAATTATGTTATGCCTTGCCAACTTCCCTTAAAAAGCTAAACTAAAAGCTTTTGCTCATTAGGTTGCCTGTCCCTGCACATGCTGAAATTGGCTATGCACAATGTAATAATCCCACGATTTTAATAGGATGTTCTGGCTGTTTAATTCACAAGAAATACAAGAGCAGCATGGAATAACGACAGCATTAGTGCAATTTAACCACTGGCTGCACAGTCTTATTCAGTGTTGCTTTTATACATGTACATTTTGGTAAATTTATTTACCACTAGGTGCAAAATGTGAATAAAGTATTTAACATAATTAATTTCTGAGTTCATGCTGCAACAGGTATGTGATTTTTATTTTTTTTTATTTTTTTTTGGGGGGGGGGGGGGGGTTGCTGTGTATGTTGTTTTGGTTCACTAATCAGCCAATCAGTGTTTTGTCATCCTTTTTTTTCTTTTGAATAATAATCATGTAGATAGTTAACTCTATTTTGCAAATAAGTCAAACCTTGCCCATACAAGTAGGCTTTTCGTGACTCATTCATTAGTTAAATGTATTTTTTTAGTGAGTCATTGCTGCTCCTAGTGGTCAACATCAGATCTGGTTATTTATGTTTAGCAAGTGCAAGTTAAAGAGGTCTCTTATGCTCACCAAGGCTGCATTTATTTGGTGAAAAATGTAAAAACACAGTAATATGTTGATATTTCGTTTAGGACGTAAGATTTTATGTCCTAGACCCCTAATAGAATATAAATACTGTATTGCTTTCCCAACGCCACTGAATGGATGCATTAACCAACAGGTACCAATGACAGACAGACATTCATTCATAGTAACAAAAACAGAGAGGCGCAGAACAAAAGAAAACACTGAGTAGAAATGCAGCAGACCTCTGTGACAGAAGCAGTTTTACATGACACAAATATGCCTTTATTTTATGTATGCACACACACTCTCCTCTGTGCTCTCTTTTAGGTGTTGTGTATATCACTGGCAAAGTCATTCTTTAAAATCATCAGCAAGGTTTAACAGTTCGGGAGGCATTTGAAAAACCTGTTAAAAAAATAATATTAGCAAAGAAATCACACACAAAAGTTCTGTTAATGCCTACTGTGTAAATATATTAGATAGATTACTGAAAAAAATAATAATAAAAATAAATAAAAATAAATAAATCATCCTAGAGCTGTACCAAAGATCCTTAGATGTAACAAAAATAAAGTTACTCTATCCAGAGTCTCCAGCAGTGACATTTTTGGCCTGTAGGTGGTAGTGCAGCACTGCAGTTCGGTTCTGATGAGGCGTAGCATTCTGATTCTTGTAATGTAAAGCTTTCCATTGGTCCAAGATTCACACATCTTAGTTTCAGTTTCATGTGAAATGTGATGTGTCTGATGGAATGTTACAATGGGATAACATCCAATTTTATTTTGTTTTCAGCAGCTGAATGAGTTGAATCAAAAGCCATAATCAGGTTTGTTCATTCAAGCATTTCAGAGGCATGTGAGCTGAGATTTCCCATAATAAAACAATAACCAGGATTAGCAACATCAGGAGCTGAGCAATTTTTGACATCAGAGCTGTAGATGAATGGGAATGCTAACAATTTTTTTTTTTTTTTTTAATTTACTCACTCTTTTAGATGGTCTTTAATTTGTGTTCAGTGTGGTCTCTCTCTCTCTGTTTTTGCTTTCCTCCACCCCACTTCACTGATGTGTGAAGGATTTCATCCACTCTGAAGATGCAGATCTACACCTCTAATGAAGGACACCAGTGGTTTGGTATGATAACTTTCTGTCTTATGATTTGGATGCATTTTCTAACCACAGTCCTGTGAGGTGTGAAATCTCTCTCTCTCTCTCTCTTGCTCTGTCTCTCTCTCTGTGTGTGTGTGTGTGTATGTGTGTGGACTTCTCCTGCCCAGTTATCCTGCCCTCTCCTCACCAGTCTAAAGGATGAACATCTTTCAACTCAATTTGAGCTGTGTGGCTCAACAGGCAGAATGTGAGGTGATTATTAAACACCAGTGCAATCTCCCCAGCCTGGATAAAGCTGGATAAAGGGAACAGGTATGTGGTAGAATCCTGTTTTCTCCTCCACACCATCCTCCACTTCTTCATTACAGACTGCGGCATGGCACCTACTTGAAAGTCCACACGCATCTCCCGCTCTCCGTGCTCCTGCGCAACCAGGAATACCTTTATTAAATCAGAAAGGGAAGAAATCTAATTTAGGCTTGATATCATGAACAGCAATGTCCCTCGTCTGCCATGATTTCTTGTGAGAACATTTTTCCAACCTTTTTTTGTAGTGGCTGCTATTTGTTGCAGGTCACTCAAAAGAATTAAGCTTTCATTTTTCCTCAATAACAAGCTTGTTCTCTGTATATAAAGGGGTTAGAGCTCACAAATGAAAGGTTTTCTTCCTTTCTGCTTTCTTTCATTTGATACTTTCGATTGATACTTTCCTTTCTGCTTTCTTTCGTTTGATACTTAAAGTACTTCAAGATTAAAAAAATGTTGCACATCATCTTTTAGAAGGTTGATTTTCCAAAAAAGTGTTAACTCTAAACTCATTCTTTTTAGTGGTGGGTATATTTAGTTTGAAACTTACTTCACAGTTGAAACATACTTCGAGGAACTATTAGTTGAATTATTAGGTCCTCCACATAGTTTTTGCCTACTGTTTTTTATTCAATACTAGGACTTTTTACATACTACTCTTTTCACTTACAATTTTTTTTTTTAACCTGTATACTATATAGTATGGAAGTATTCATATTCGGATACAGCGTATATCTCTGAGGTGCTTTCTGTTTGTTTGAGCATCTCCACCAACCCAACAACAGCAACCCTGGCTCAACCAATAACGTGAGTGTGTTTTTGTTTGGGAAACAGCAATTATGTTTGTTTAAAAACACACTATTTTTTTCAATTCTGGTACCCGTAGGGCAGATATTATACACTTTAACTTTAAAGGTGCCATATTCTACACTTTTGTAGTAGTTTGCAGTATTTTTCCACTTATAATTTCAAGGAGTCTTGAACTAAAAACTTTCAATTTATTCACAGTACAGGTAATTAAGTTTACAATCCAATTTTCCACCCTCTTTTTTAAGCTTACATTTACAAAAACTTATTTACTTTGAAAAAAAAAAAAAAAATAGATGCTTTTTAGTTGGCTAACCTTCCCTTACTATTATAGTTTATTAGGATACTGAATATACAATGTCAAATCTTAAAGGTCCAATAAAGAAAATTCTGGCATCATTTACTCACCCCCTTGTCATTCCAAACCTGAAATGCAGAATATATTCTGAGTTTGAACCAAACTGACAATCAAAATATCTTCTTTTGTGTCATATATATTTAGACATGGGGGATGAGTAAATTACTTCATTTGCAGGTGAATTGTTCTTTTAATTTACTACATGAATTTGAATGAGTTTTGTTTGTTTGTTTGTTTATTATTATTATTATTATTATTATTTATTTTATTGTATATTACTTTTCATGGACTGAGAAGGGAGTTTTGCTTTTAAACATCAAGAGTTCAGTAAACAAACGCGCAAGAGAACTTATGTTTGCAATTGTATAAACTTTAAGGCAAGTAATTATTGTGTCCACTTGTAGTTTTTGAATTTAATTTCAAGTTTTAAGTAAACAAACTGCACCAAACTTTAAGGCAAGTAATTATTGTGTCCACTTGAATGCACAAAAAGCTCAAATTAACAAAGAGAGAAAGACAGGGAGTATGAACCTCAAATATGTTGTCTTATTCGTTTGGTGAAGGTCAGTGCAATATCTGAGAGCAAGAGCAAGTTAACAGGCATCAGTGTCAGGAAATTGTGTTTTGTGGCATCATAAACTTATGCAACGCTTCACCTCCATGACCACCAGAGGTCAGAAAACAGTCTTGTTTCAGCTCCTCCTTCAGAGTGATGGGATTGTATGGTGTAATGCTGCTCTAATCTCTATCTCCTGCATCGTTTTCATTTGTTCATTGGGGTCATGTGTAAAGATTTGTTTCCACAACAGTTGCATAATGTAGAAATATTAAGTTGAAAAATATGGAGATGAAGAGAACATTGATGAAGTGCTGCGAGATGCGCCTTCAGAAAAGTGGGAGAGAGTGAATGAATTATGATGGATGATTCATTATTTTGGGATTTAAAATGTTCCCTATCAGGAAAGACAGAAAGCCGGAGAAAATGTGAGGGAGCCATTCTTCATATTGCATTGTCATAGGTGGGATTAATTTGCATAATTCCCTCATTTTCTGGGATAGTATTATTCAGAGTGGAGGACCACAACCTGTTGTACAGAGAATAGAAGAAAGGGAGATGAGCCCTGAATTGTGAGGACCAGATCAATAAGTTGTTATGGGAAGATCAGACATGTCTGTGAATGCTCATTGCGTACTGACGTCTAAAACGAAATCTGCATATGTTTGTTCATGCAATTGGATGTCTAGGCTTAGAATAATCAATGTCTCAAGGCAGGCTTTGAAGATAGTGCTGCATTACAAATGGCATACTCTACCAAAGTATTTATAGTGTGCAACACATGCAAAAGTGCAGGAATATGGAACATGGGATCCCATAATGCAGTTCATTCTTGACTTTTCCATTTGTAGTGTCATTAACTGGATAAAAAAATATATCATCATCATAAGACATTTTACTCAAAATTGGACTAAAAAAGCAAGCAAGCAAAGGAATGAATGAATGAATGAATGAATGAATGAATGAATGAAGTAACGAAGGAACGAACAAATGAATGAATGTTTACTAAGTGGCAAGTACAAAAAAATTTCCCCAGAATTTTATTAGAGTACGTTTTACAGTAAAGTACTATTTCAGTCTTTCATCTTCAAATTAAATTAAATTCAATGTGCAACTTGCATTTCTTTCTGTTTTCACTTAGAAATTACTAGTATATTGCGAAAATGATTACAAAGTAAATCCTACACCAAATTATTTCCAGTATAGGTGCAATTCGCTGAACTAAACATGCAATGTGAAGAGATCGTGTGACAAATGTAGTGAGTACAGTTTGAGCCGTTCATTGTGAAATAATGCCTACCATTTTAACATACTACTTTTAAAACAATAAGTATGCAGTATGCAATGTATACTGAGTTATATTTTGTATTCCAAGCTAGTATTCCATTTATAACATAGCCATTCTGAACCTTTAGGTGCACTGTTCCCCACTGTTCCCCTTGACACGTAACATGATTTACCCAAGTAGGACATGTTTCTAGATCAATATTCTTGTTGGTCCAGGAACTGCATTCCAGTTGGCCAATCGGACTGTATGGTTTATCTGTAATTTCTCTCTGATTTTAGGGGAATGAGTAGACTTTGGTCGATTTCTCTAATAAGTTAAAGAAAAAGACTATCACACTGAAGAAGAAATCGACTGAATCAGTCAAGCAGACTGCTTGTTTGCTTGGCTGTATTTTGATTTTTTTTTTTTTTTTTTTTTTTGACAATTTTAACATGCTGGAATAGTTATTAAAAGTGCCATTTGTGTTCATTATGGTTCAGCTGGCTAAACAATGCATTCTTGCATTATACTGAATACAGATCACCATTTTTAGGTGTCCTCACACTTCTGTTTCCTAGAATAAAAAACTTACATAAAGTGCTGGAATAGTGCTGAGTTTTAATAAGCAATTTTATATAATTACTGTAAATTTATTGAAGAAAATATGATCCATGCTGCACTCGTTACTCATAACTCCCTGAACATTAACTGCCATATTTACCTGCCCTCTTTATTTATTTATTTATTTTAGTGCTGTCAAATCAATTAATCGCATCCAAAAAAAGTGTTTATGTAATGTGTGTGTACTGTGTATATTTATACATATATGAATATACACACATACAAGTGTATATTTAAGAAATATATGTACAGTAATATATATTTATATTGAAATATAATATAAATCACATATAGGTATAAATATAAATACAAGTAAATATTTCTTTAAAATATGCATGTATGTGTATTTATATATACACATAAATATACACAGTACACACATATTTAAACACAAACTTTTGTTTTGTATGTGATTAATCGATTTGACAGTACTAATTTATTTAGTTTAACTTGATTTATTTTATGAAATTGCTTGTATTGTGCATTTTCCTATTTTAGTATAATTGTTTCATTACAAATTACACTATACCATTCAAAAGTTCTTGTTCAGTAAGTTTTTTTTTTTTTTAAATGTTTTGAAAGAAGTCTATTATACACACCAAGGCTGCATTTATTTTATCAAATATACAGTAAAAACAGTAATATTGTGAAATTAAACAAAACTGTATTATCATCAATATTAAAATTATTTGTACTGCATTATATATATATATATATTTGTGGAAGCCATTATTGTTTTTACCCCTCATAATTCTTTGAACTCTTTTGTAACAAAATATAATATGTTATATAAAAGTCTTTATTGTACTTTTGATCAATTTAAATGCATCCTTGCTGATATGAAAGAATTAAAAAAATAATAATAATAATCTTACTAAATAAAGTCTTAACCAGAATGTAGTCCTTAATTAGGAAATTATGTTTGCCAGGTGTAATGAGTAGTCCACTGAAGGCAAGCGTAGATGAACCCAAGTGCAGTTTATTTACAAGATGCAATCTAAAATCCAAACAATAAACCCAGACGACTTGACAGAACATTAATACATGACAGGGCACAATGGCAAAAATTTGACTACTTATAATGCACAAAGATGGACACATGACATGAACAAACCAATGGGAAACAAGATACATGACTAAGACAACCAATCAGAACACGACACATTGTAGAGAGGAACCAATAGCAGGAATACAAGAGGGCAAGGGAAGCTTGACACAAACAGCATAAATCAAACTACAAAATAAAAAGACATGAAAACAATGAACAAGAAACAAAACCCAAAACAGACCTTACATTTTCCCCCCTCAAAAAGGCGGCTCCAGACTCCTAAACCACCCAAAACAACAAAAATCCAAGGGTAATGAAAAAGAAGTGGTCCAGAGGGCGGGATGGAGGACCAGGCTCGTGAAGAGGAACTGGACCTTGAGCGTGGAGCAATGGCGGGCCTGGAGCTAGGAGCAGTTTTTGGATCAGGATCATGAGGCAATGACAGACAATGGAGCAGAAGGGGACCTGGGCTGTGAAGCAGAGACAGAGAATGCAGCAGAGGGGAACCTGGGCCGTGGAACAGTGACAGACAATGGAGCCATGGTGGTGCAGTCCTAGTGGGGAGCCATGGCGGTGCAGAGCCATGGACAGACCACTTGGTCGTGACAGGACAGACAGTGAGTTCTTGAGCAGCCTCCGTGGCTTTGGCAGGACAGGCAGAGAGTTTGTGGATGGCCTCCTTGGCCGTGGCAGGACAGGCAGAGAGTTTGAAGGTGGGCGCCACCACCTTGGGAGGTGGTGCAATGGAAGCCGTCTCCTCTGGAGATTCTGCAGTGGACGCTGCTGCCTCTGGGGCCACTGGAGTGAGTTCACGGTCAGGAGCAGCCTCAGGAGCAGACTCGTGGACAGGAGAGATCATTGGGGCGCAGTGTGCAGCCCACACGCTCAAAATGATGACTGCCATTACTGGAAGTACTGAGGCCATGGGAACAGTCTCAGTGACTGCCAAGACTGGCCGGGGACTCAGGCGTGGCGGCCATCTTGTGTGTAGGCCCTGGCTCGACAGGCATGTCGTGACGAGACTCTAGAAGGGTGGCCATTTTGTGAAGAGACTCTTGTGTGGTGGCCATCTTGCGACGATGCTCTTCAGTGGTGGCCATGTTGTGGAGAATCTCTTGAGAGACTGGCATGATGTGAGTAAGCTCTGGCGTAGCAGGCATGACATGAACAGGTGCTGGCTTGGCAGGCATGACGTGAGCAAACCCTGGGGTAGCAGACATGATGTTAGCGGACTTTGGCTTGGCAGACATGATGTGATCAGGCTGTGACTTGGTAGACATGATATGAGTAAACTGTGACTTAACTGGCATGTGGTGAGCAGGTCCTGGAGTAGCAGAAAGGACGTGAGCAGACTCTGGATTGGCAGGCATGAGATGAGCAGGCTTTGGCTTGGCAGGCATGATGTAAGCAGGCTTCGTAGACTCTGACGTGACATGAATAATTCCAGATATAACAGTTAGGACGTGAAAGTGCTCTGGCGTGGATGGTAGTGCAAAGTTACAGGGTTCCTCATCAGCCATCCCAACGGTAAGAAGTGAACCAGCTAGCAACAAAATATTGTCAATATATCTCTCCAGTGACCAACAAATCTTTTCCCCAGACAACTGAGAATAAATGGGTTCATTTAAACCCACTCGAAAAAATGTCCTTAAGCGCGATGTCATTAAAAGCCACCAGATAACAAAGTTCACAAAAATCTTTCACGTAATCCTCTATAGGCCTGTCACCCTGACGAAGACAGAGGAGCCGTGAAACGGCTGGGTTCATGGTAGTGGTCGTGTATTCTGTAATGAGTAGTCCACTGAAGGCAAGCGTAGATGAACCCAAGTGCAGTTTATTTACAAGGTGCAATGATCCATGCCAAAATCCAAACATAATCCAAACAATAAACAAAGACTTGACTTGATGTATGTGCAATGATCCATGCCAAAATCCAAACATATAGGCATGAACTTGACTTGACAGAACCAGACTAGACTCACCGACAGCAGGTTACAAATGATAACATTAATACACAACAGGGCACAATGCCAAAAACCTGACTACTTATAACAGACAAAGATGCACACATGACATGAACAAACCAATGGGAAACAAGACACATGACTAAGACAACCAATCAGAACATGACATATTGTAAAGAGGAACCAATAGCAGGAATACAAGTGGGCAAGGGAAGCTTGACACAATCAGCATAAATCAAACTACAAAATAAAAAACATGAAAACAATGAACAAGAAACAAAACCCAAAACAGACCTTACACCAGGATGGTAAGAAACACTAATAACTGTTACAGCATTACTGTACATTGCTGTTCATAACATGAATGTGATTCTCACAGCGGAGAAAACAAACTAAGAACTCATTATAGTTAACCAGGCCATTATAGCTCCCCTTCCTGCAGAGCTGTAGTATCAGTACTTGGTCCCAAAATCACAAAGGTCAAGGAGCTTCACAAACAAGAAGGACTCATTAGTTCATTGTCCCAGTTTTATTTCTGGTCTTTCGGGGTGAGCATGTGTTAGAGAGGGACAGTCATAAATCATAACATCATCCTCTTTATCCACGGCTCAGCAGTATCCTGTGTTCTGAATGACTATTGTGTGTTTTGAACAATCTGTGATATAACCATTTTCCCTCTAATGGCACCCTTGCTTAACTCCTATGCCTCATAAAAATAAAACTTAATTAAACTGTCAAATAAAATACCACTCGTTACATCCGAATTGGTCACACAGTAAACATCAGCTTTAGAAACTTCAGCTTCATTTAAAGGAATAGTTTCTGTCATTATTTTTCCTCCTTACATGAACATTTTAATCTTCATGCAGTTCTATAACTATACAATGACAGTTATAGTGGCCACAGCTGTCGAAAAAGTACCACAAAGATAGTAAATAAGATGTGAGCTGTATTTAGCCCTCTGAAGCCATGAAATATAAGGAACAGATGAAATATTACAAATATTAGTAATAGCTCTATTCAGTCACACTATTTTTCTCACTCATAACAACATTCAGAATTTGGTTTGCCTAATTCTGATTTTTGCTCATTGCAGTTTGTAATTGTTACTGCATAATTTAACAGTTTTATCAAAGAAGTGGGACATAAGAATGAATTTATCCTCAAAATTCATTTCAGACCCCATAGGAATACCATACAATTATTATTTATTTTATTTGTTTTTATTTAAACTAAATCACATTTTATTTTTTTAATTAAAATTATTTATTAATTTATTATTTATTTTAAAATATGAATTAAAATATTTTAAATGCCTATTAATTTGTAAACTGTAATTCATTTCCATTTTTATGTTATTATTATTATTATAATTATTATTATTATTATTATTATTATTATTATTATTATTTTTATTATTTATTATTATTATTATTTTTATTCATTATTTTTAGTGTTCTATATTTAGTTGGGTTTAAGGTTGGTTTTAATTTTTCTTGTTCTTTTTATGGCTGTTGCCACTGTCAAAAATTCTTCAAATTCTCATTTTTTTTTATGGCTGTTGCCACTGTCAAAAATTCTTCAAATTCTCATTTTATATTCCACATATAAGCAAGCATGACTGTTGAAACATACAGGACACATTCTGAATGTAATGAAGAGATGAATAAAACCAAGTCTGCCCTGTCTGCCTTCCGCCCGCAGGTCTCAATCTACCATCCGCCTGTTGTCAGACAGCGAACCCACCCTGAGGAGAGACAGACAGCTTCACTCAGGCAGAGATCTGAGCTCACCGTGACCGCAGAATGTGCGGTGATTAGAGTAATGTGTTTTTTTCTTTTTTTTTCTGAGCCCGTCGGCAGCCATGGTAGGTCGGGGAGCAGAACAGGCAGATAAGAGTCAGAGGTGAGGAGTTTTAATTAAATAAGGAGATATTATATGGCTGGATTATCTAAGTCTCCAGCGTGGGGACGCAGAGCGTTAGGATGACCGGACAATGGGAATGCTAAGCCCAGCAAGACTGGACATGGGCCAAAAGAGGACAGGGAGAGAGAGACAGACAGACTTGTGTGCGCGTCAGACAGAGAAAGGGAAGACACAAACCACATTCGTGCCGTGAACCACCACACACACATACTAAAACCGAGCTGGTGCAGCAGAGCTCTAATGAGGCTGAACAGAAGATCTGGACTTGAGGTTAAATCAATGATGTGTGTGTCTGAGCCACTGACACACTAAATGGCAGTTACTGCATGCACACACACATAGAAACACACAGGTGAAATAATTAGCCTCTCCACTCCACACCGTTATCAAAGAATTGACATCATTATGTGACCACTTTTCCTGAAGGCTTCCCCCCCACCACCACTACGGTCCCCGCCCCTGCTGCTAGACAACAGCAGTCCGGCCTTAACCTGGGTTTGGGCCAGTGTTTACTTTATTAATTTACATTTTTACCATGCTTTCTCATTGAAGCGACTTAATAAGCGGCACAAGTCACAATAATAACACCAGGACAGGTAGCTGAGAATGCAAATACAGTGCCTCAAACAGCAAGAAGCAGCCCGTAGCAAGTGTAAATACATTGAACTTCTAATCCCATTGTCGATAAATGAATACAAAGCTGGGCCAATACTGTACAAGTGCTGACTTAGAGGATACAAATGAGTCCCTAAAGACAAGTCAAGACAATGAAAGCAGGGCATTTGCAATGCAAGTATGGAGGTGATTACATTTTATTAACAACACGGGGCTGGACATAACAACATCAGCGGTGTGTGTTAGGCCACTCTAACCAGATCTCATGAGAAAATGCTGATATTTTATGATGTGACTATAGCATATGAACAGGTGTACATGTAAACACAGTTAATGCTAAGCCACTAGCATAATGCTCTCCTGTTTGTCTTTGCTACATTTATAAGTGACACATTCAAAACTCATATACAGCTTTGTGTACAGGGAGAGAAAATCAGATTGAGAGATTACAGGATGTAGTTTATAACATATGACAGTGGCAAACTTTGCCTGTATAGGCATCAATTGTTCATTTCAGTTGCCTCCAGTTGTGTTTTCATGTGGTTGTCTTGGTTCTGTTGCATCTGGCCTGGTTTGTATTCTAAGAATTCAGGGCTGTTGCTGTTCACACCTTGATTGATTGTCCATAAAACATGCTTGCCCTTACGAAAAAAAAGTTTATTCAAGTGTGCTATTAGTATACTTCTTTTAACCTAAAATAGGAAAGTATGCTTTTAGTTTACTTTTTATGTACTTCTCAGAAATGGGCTTTATGTACTTCTCAGAAATATACTAAAAATGACATTTAAGTATACTTGACTTATACTTACAAAAAGTCTAAATATACTTGAACTTTACTTAAGTATACTTAATAAAATAAACTTGAAGTATACTACTTTTTGGTAAGGGTGGCACTGCTGAATTATTGTTGAAGAACAGCCAATAAATTGTTTTAGATGGCTTATTACAACAGAGTTACTGGACTGGCATTTTAAATTATCGTGGACTTGCAAATCAGGATGCTTTTTTGGAATAAGCTTATTTAATTGGTGATAATTATGTTCCTTACTCTCTCTAAACATTACCACTGCTGTCACCATGTTTTTATTTATTTATTTATTTATTTTGGCTGATGTTAATATTGTCATCCATCAGATTTGATTATGGTCATAATGTGGCTTAGTTAAACACAACCACTAAGCTTTTATACCTGATATCTGTTGAAAGCCAGTGAACATACACTTCTTTTAATTATTTGTTTAATTATAATTTTTCAGTGACTCTTTCTGCGGACTACATAATTGCACCAGCAGGTGGCAACAAATCTTTATTTGTGAATCACTGAATCATCTGTTTAACCAATTCCTGAATCAAAATATTTAACTAAATCATTCACTGAACCATTGAATGAGCAAACAGAATTATTCATTGAATTAATCAACTGAATCATTGAATCATTTGCTTACCCGACTCATTCAAAAGCACAAATTTCTTTATGTATTGTAATATAAGTTGCTTCAGATAAAACTACTCAAGTAAAAAGTGTGCTTGGTTGCTTTACATGTTGGTCAGATGGTCTCTTCTTGTTGTGTAGTCAGTGCTTGGCTAGAACAAAATGCAATCTGGACCAGACAAAGATAACAAAGGAACAAAAACAACTCTATCCTTATCAAATTATATCTTCTTCAAACTAATCTGAAAAGAGCAACTATGTGTGTTTGCATTTGTATGTGTACATGTGTGCCTTTGACCCTCCTTCACCTGGTCTGGTCTGGTCTTCACCCCAAAACCGTCAACAGTCCGGCTCTCCCGGGACTCTGGTGCAACTTTGTGAAAAGACACGACGAGTTTGAAAAACAGAGACGGCACGTAGAGGAGAAAGGGACAGGTGGACAAAAAGAGAACAAGACAAATAGAGAAAAAATAGCTAGAGAGGAAAACATTTCAAATAAGACAGCAGAAATGGAAAAAAAAAAGTACATGACAAAGACAGAAAGAAAGAATCTGACAAAGCTTGTGTGGGTTGTTGTGGAGGACAGAAGGACTGAGCGTAAAAAAAAAAAAAAAAAAACGGAGAGAGAAGGTTACAAACCTGGAAATAAAAGGGATCGAGCTGGGAATAGTGCAGAAGACACAAAGATGTTGAAGAAGTGAGTCATAAGTAGCATGTTTATACTTTAAGGTAGAAGGGCTGATTTTTATCCAATATTTCAGCCTTGAGACTTCAAGCAATGAACTTTACCCGCTGTCAAACTTGTTCACAGATAATCTATGGCTCAATCATAATTCTGTGCATTGTTAACCAAAGCCAATGTCAAACTGAGCAATTGAAATTCATAAATTCAGCTGATGTAAGATTCAGAAATCTGAGAATATTTTTTCACCATATAATAAGCCAGCAGAGCGACAATGGCTGGCGTACTAACTGCAACACAAAGGCGTTTTATATATAGTGGCTTTTTTAAATTAAAATCCTATATATATATATATATACACACACACGGCCAAAAATATCGGCACACTTGGTAAATATGATCAAAGAAGGCTGTGAAAATGAATCTGCATTGTTTATCCTTTTGATCTTTTATTTTAAAAAATTCACAAAAATCTAACCTTTCATTGGATAATAAGAATTTAAAATGGGGGGAAATATCATTATGAAATTAATGTTTTTTTTCTCAAATACACGTTGGACACAAGTATTGGCACCCCTAGAAATTCTTATGAATAAAATCTCAGAAGAATATTCCCATTCATGTTCACAATTTTGAGCACTCCAGGGTGATTATGAACATGGAATTATCCATCCACGGCTTCCTGTTTCACAGAAATACAAATGAGGGAAAACAAAGCCCAAATTCCCTTAATCAATCACAATGAGAAAAACCAAAGAATATATTTCTGATGTGCAGCAAAAGATAATTGAGCTTCACAAATTAGTGAAGTAGCTTTAAGAAAAGAGCTAGAGCAGGGAAAATTCCCATTTCCACCATCAGGGAAATAATTAAGAATTTCCAATCAACAGAAAATGTTATAAATCTGCGTGGAAGAGAACTTGTCTCTACATTGTCCTAATGCAAAGTGTGTCATGCTATGCTCCCGGAAAGAACACCGAGTCGAGAGTAATTGAGAGAGTCTTTAATAATCCAACACAGGGGTAAATCCAACATGGAACACAGGAGGAAGACACACGGATGTAACTGGTAGACCCGACAAAACTGAACTGAAAGACTATGGTATTTAAAGACATGCTAACAAAAGGACTAAGGAGACACACCTGGGAACTAATCAATCACGGAAACAGGGTCACAGAGAACATGGGTAATGGAACACATGAGGGGAAAACACAACATAATGAGTCCAGGGGTGTGACATTACTCCCCCCTCCCGGAAGGTGTGACCTCGCACCATAGGAACAGAGGGAGGCGTGGGTGGGAACTTGGGAGGAGGTTCCGGTGGAGAACGGACTCCCAGGAGGGGGCCAGCAGACAGAGACCACGGAGAAAAGTAGCCAGGGAGGAGATGACGGAGGGAGGAGCCAGGGAGGAGACAGGAGCAGGAGGAGCCCAGCAGGACCCAGGCCACAGCCATAACCACCCACGGTGGAGCCGAAGTTGGGAGGAGCCATGGAGGAGGAATGGCCACGAACTCCAGGGGGCCGACCAATGGTGGTGGAGCAGGTGGAGGAGGAGCCCAAGGCAGAGACTGAGAGCCGAAGAGCCAGGGTGACGGGGAGGATCCGGAGGTCCAAGGTGGAACCGATGGTGCCGGCAACTGACATGGAGATGTGGATCCGGGAGGCAGCGGTGGAGCCAGAGGGTTACGAGGCGAAGCCAGAGGAGTGGAGTCCCGAGGTGCAGGATGGTCGACGCCAGACCAAGGCGGAGCCGGAGGGATGAGGGAGCCAGACGGAGCTTGTGGACTGCCGGGCCACGGCAGAGAGGAGGGAGCTAGGAGCCATGGTGGAGCCGACGGGTCAACGGGCCGAGGCGGAGTCCAGGCCTTGGAGGCAGGAGGCGGAGGTGAGGGAGACTCAGAGCACAGCGACACTGGAGGATGGCAGTCCCGCGGAGCTCGCACCACAATGATGGTGGGCTGAGGGTGAGCAGAGGGGCTGCCAGACGGCAGCGGTGGAGGAGGCAGGAGCGGTTGGGAGGGCGAGCATTTTTGAGGAGCGGCCACAGGAGGGCACATTCTAGGAGCAGGCACTGGAGCGAGCTCTGGGGCTGGAGCCGACACTGGAGCGAGCTCTGGGGCTGGAGCCGACACTGGAGATCAGGAGCCCTTCCTGGGCTTAACTGGGGAACCGGAGCCCATCCTGGGCTTAACTCGGACACAGGAGCCCATCCTGGGCTTAACTCGGACACAGGAGCCCATCCTGGGCTTAACTCGGGAACAGGCACTGGAGAATTGGAAGCCCCCTCAGGGTTGGACGAGGAAACTAAGGACGAAGGAGGGCTGGACGGGACCAGCAGAGATGTGGGAGAGAGGAGAGGGGGCAGTTCATCCTCCAGTTCAGATTCCCAGTCTTTAAGATCCACCTCCTCATTTTGGCCCTTTTGGCACACCATAGTCTGCTCACCCTCAGCCGCGATGCAGGGGGTGGAGCTCCTCTCCACGCTCACCCTGTCTGTATCCTTCTCCCTTGTGGCAGGTGGTGTTGCCGGCTCACACACCTGATCTGATGTCACGGCGTCTGGCTCCACAGCGACCCTCAGCTCTGTCGCTCTATGCGGCGCTGGCTCATCGGTCGCGGCAGGCTTTGGCTCTCTGTCAGCGGCGGGCTCGGGCATGTGCTCTGCACATCGGGGAGATGGTGGGCTGGGCTCTGGGTCTGGAGTGGACCTGGCGAGATCCTCCATGGGGCAGATGGTGAGAGGTGACCCGTTTATTGGATGAGTTGTGTCGATGAATTTAGCAAATTCCTCCCGAGTACCATCTTAGGTGGTGAGATGGGCTAGCAACAGGAACTGCCTCGTATGGTCCTCGAGAGAAAGTCCTTCCTGCTCCAGCAGGAGGAGGAATTCGGGGTGAAGAAGAGGATCCATAAAACACAACAGAAAGAAAAAGGACTGAGGAAAAAACAGAAAACAAATGGACGTTAGATACGCAAATTAAACTTTTTGGCCTGGGTCCTGCTGGGCTCCTCCTGCTCCAAGCTCCTCCTGTCTCCTCCCTGGCTCCTCCCTCCATCGTCTCCTCCCTGGCTCCTCCCTCCCGGGGGTCCGTCCAACGGAGACTCCTCCCAAGCTCCCACCTATGCCTCCTCCTGTTGTTGTTTACGGTGTTAGGATGCACCTTCCAGGAGGGTGGCGAAATGTCAGAACTATGGACTTGTCTGTGTGGGGTTTTTTTTTATTTTTTATTTTTTTTTACCCAGTTTCTATCTCCTTGATTGTTGATTAGTACCCAGGTTTGTCTCCTTAGTTCCCTTATTATCCTGCCTTTATAAGCCTAGTCCTTTCAGTTCAGTTTTGACGGGTCTACCAGTTACATACATGTGTCTTCCTCCTGTTCTCCATGTTGTATTTACCCCTGTGTTGGATTAATAAAGACTCTTTCGATTATCCACGGCTCTGTGTTCCTTCCGGCAGCGTAGTGTGACAATTAAATAAGGATTTTTCAAGTTTTTTTTTTTTTTTTTTTTCTCCATTAAATGTATTTATTTTAGATTGAACATTGTTTATTTGAAGTCATTTATTAAAGTATTTATTTCAAGTCATATTTATGTATTCATTTAACTAAAGTTATATTTTATTTATTTAATAACATTATTTAACTTTTTTTTTTTTTTTTTTTTTTTTTTTTTTTATGTATGTTGTTTGTTTTTTATTTGGTTGGTTTATTGTGTCGACCCATCATTCAGTTAACTTTACTGAAACATCATTCTTAATCTTATTAGCCAAAATCCTGTTCAATTGGAAGTTAGCTCTTTTGACGTGGACTTGGCTTCCTTCTTACTTTCTCTATTTTTTTCTGTCTTTCTTTAAAAGAAAAAAAGAAGGACCAGAGTTCAAAAGAGACATCAAGAGAACATGAAACAGCAGTTGGAATGAGTTGACTCATCACTTCAGAGAACTTCACACTAAAATCACTCCTGTCATCACTAACACACATGTACTTAGCTGCACAATGACATGTAAAGCTGCAGGGACTTAATGTCATTTGTTCAGCATTCAAATCTTCACTGCTCTGCACAAAAAGGTCGAAGGATGGACCGACGGGCACGCCGTGTTTGATAATGTCACTCAGGCACACACAAAGTCTGAACACATGTAACAGGTGAACATGGGGCCACCCGTTTGATCCTATGCCCACCTGGACACATATCACTCAGTCTGAGCTAAAACAGATCTCTGGGTGGCACAGAGATAATAACTAGGAACGAAAGGCAAATAAAGAGAGAGAGATCTGTCTATTTTGCACATATGTTAAGCGTGGCCTGATATGCAGACATGTCACATTGCTGCCGCATTAGTGTCTCTTGTGCGTGTGTGGGAGATAGGAAGAAAGCTGCTACAATGAGACAGTTTTAACCATGTCAAATAAAATCCTCCGCTTTGAGTTAAAGAGGGGGCAGAGAAAACCCGCAAAAAAGCCTCATAGAACAATATTTGTGATCTGCTGTTTTGTGAAGGATATGAATAGCTGTAGGCAAAGAAATGGAAGCATTTTCATATAAATATTATATAATTATGCTCTCCCTGGAGTATTGTGCTTTTCCGAGGGTAAATGTTGAAGATGGGAAGCTGAGAAAACAAAGTGAGTCAGTGTAACTTATTTTATACTTTCTAAGAGAACTAAAAGTACATAACATGTGAGTAAAATGGGTTGCCAGTGCCATTACATGTTGACTTAAACTGTCACTGTCCCATATACGGGATGCCTAATTTACTTCAATACTGTATATTACAATCTAATCCTAATCTAATCAATGCAAACTATACATCGTTGGAAAGGTCTAAGACTCCCAAATAGATATTTTACCACTGTTTGTTGTTAATAATTATGTAGGAACAGTAATAGATTAATTTATGACAAGAGTGCACCTCAAAACATATACATCATAACAGGAGTTCTGACCTTTGTCACAAAAATTCTACTTCTCTTCCTTTTTCTCTATTACATGTTTTAGTAATCATCATAAATTATATATATTTTGAAAGGATAAAACCTCCTGTGAAAACCATTTTGAAATCGGACACTGCCTTACCATGGAAATCGTACTTTTAAAATCTTTAAGTGGGCTCCTCCCCCTTAGTGGGAGGTGTTATATTCCAAATGTATTACGGTCTTTTAGAATAATAATAATAAAAAAAATACAAATCGCTGGAAAGGTCTGAGTCTCAAGAATCCATATTTAGTGGTTATTTTGTTATAGACATAACATTGAGAGAGAAATTGAGACATTTGTGACAGAAAAATGCATTAAAAAAATTCAATGGAGTTTGGATGGCACCCGGTGGCTGTTTGTGGTATAAAGCCTAAACAAAATTGCATAGGAACCTCAATTTCTTTTTATTTTTTATATCAACTTCAAATTTGGAACACAACTTATTTAGACATATGGCTTTAATTTTATAAAAAAATTTGGATTAAAACATATTTTATAAAATATTTATTTTATACAAAATAAAAATAGTACAGTACATTTTCTTTACAGTAAATTTAAACTTCTATAACTTTTTTATGCTTAAATTTTTTAAATGATTTCACTTCTGCAATAATCTGCAGATTATCTTCTTTAAAGAGAGACCAACCTGTATTCACAAGCAACGAATTATATCAATTTAAGTTTGAATTGTGCACTTTCCCGTCTATGTTCAAAAAGTGATTTCAATGCTTAGCTTTAAAGTGATTTGTAGTCTTAAAGCTGTAGTTCATACACAAATTCTGTCATCAAAGATATTGTCTCTGTTTTGTTTGGATCCCTTTGGCTTATAAAATATGTTCTTTTGCACAGAAGAAAGACATACAGGTTTTGAAAAACATGAGGTTGAGTAAATGATAACAAAATTTTCATTTTAATACATATTCATGGTCTTATTGTGTAATGATGTAATTTATTGTTACATAAATTATTGTGTGATATATTGCACCCTCTTTTAACCATCCAATAAATTCCCAGTAAATACACTATCATTCAGAAAAATGGAATCTGTGTTTTTTTTTTCTTTTCTTTTTATGTTTCTGAAATAAGTCTTATGCTCACATAGGCTGCATTTATTTAATCAGAAATAGAGTTAAAACAGTAATATTGTGAAATATTATTACAATTTAAAATAACTGTTTTCTATTTTATTATATGTTAACGTAATTCATTTCTGTGGTATCAATGTATTTGTAATGTATACAATGTAATGTACTGTATTTCTTAATAAACAGAAAAAAACAACATTTATTTTAAATAGAATTTGCAATCCTTTGTAACAATGTAAATGCCTTTACTGTCAATTTTGATCAAGTGACAGTAAAATAAATAAAAAAATAAAAAATCTTACTGACCCCAAACCTTTGAACAGTAGTATAAATCTTTATTCATTTATTGTACAGTTTGTTACAATTTATTTTACATTTATTGAAAGTTTGGGCACCCCTTGCAGAATCTGTGAAAATGTGAATAATTAAAAAAAAAAATAAGAGAGATCATACTAAATGCATGTTATTTTTTATTTAGTACTGTCCTGAGTAAGATATTGTACATAAAAGACATTTACATTTAGTCCACAAGACAAAAAAATTGCTAAAATTATTAAAATAACCTCATTCAAAAGTTTAGGAACCCTTGGTTCTTAATACTGTGTGTGGTTACCTGGATGATCCACGACTATCTTTTTGTTTTGTGATGGTTGTGCATGAGTCCCTTGTTTGTTCTGAACAGTTAAACTGAGAACTGTTCTTCAGAAAAATCTTTAAGGTCCTGCAGATTCTTCAGTTTTCCAGCATCTTTGCATATTTGAACCCTTTCCAGCAGTGACTGTGTTCAAATATGCAAAGATGCTGGAAAACTGAAGAATCTGCAGGACCTTAAAGATTTTACACAACACAATATCTTACTCAGGACAGTACTAAATAAAAAATAACATGCATTTATTATTATCTCTCTTATTTTTTGAAAATTATTTACATTTTCACAGATTCTGCAAGGGGTTCCCAAACTTTCGAGCCCCACTGTATGACTGTTTTCATTTGGAAAATGTCACATTAAGGAAGTAGAAATCCATAAATCTATAAATCTATGGTTCCAACCAGCAATTCATGTTGACTCCAAAGCATTCAATATGGTAAGCTGCTGTAAGAGAAGAAAGAAAGTAAGTGTAACTTATTGTGAACTTCCTAAGAGAACTAAGACATAAATCTGCTCTTTAGTGCATTTAATGCAGCCCTTAGTACTGAATGACTGAGAGAGGTCAGATTGCTGCCGGTTGATGTGGCAGTTGTAATATCCTGCTGGAGGCTGCACTCAAACTCAGGGTGAGATGGGACTGCCAAGGAAGAGGGCGATTATGGGAAAGCACATTGATAGTCATCTGCCTCCCCACGTAGTTGGCAGGGCTGAGGTCATGAGGTCAGGGGAAGTGAGGATGCTTCCTGTGTAGATGTATTGACGGCTTTATTTGTAAAGAAAACAGAAAGACACAACCAATTTACTCCTCTGCATGTGGACACACATACTCACATCCTGATAAGACTAGCACTTCATATGCTGGAGATGCCTGTCTAATGCAGTGGCTGGGGAAACAAATAAAAACAAGACAGGAGAAGCAACTGTAAAATTAAAAAAAAGAACAAATGAAAGATAGAAAAAAAGTGAATGAGATACAGAGCTCAATGGAGTGTGTGGGAGAGGCTGACACAGTACAGGACTTAAAAAAAAAAAAAAAAACACTCTTTCTTTTCTCCAGCCTCAATTTACACCTTTCTGTTTCCAGCAACTCTTTGCATTTAACTTCTGGTCTTACTGTTTATGGTAGTCTTCATGGGATTCAAAGCTCATACCGTTATTATCATCCTTAATGCATGGCAGGTGTCTGCACTTTAGTCTGAGAAACTTTCTGCTTTAGTGTAAAAATTTATTCATTAATTCCTTTTATTTATGCATGTATGTATTTATTTATTTATTTATTTATGTTTAATGCAGGCTCAGATACACAGGTCACATATCAACCAGGTTTGCATCATGTCATACCAGTGGACAGGAAGTGGCAGGCAAGTGCATTCTGTGTTGTTTCAGGGTATTCTGTTGACAGTTTAAGTTCCATTAACTAAACTAGTATTTCCAACGACAGCAAACACAGTCACTACATTGCTTCTGATGTTTCAGTTCTTTTAAAAACTACGTTTACTCTGCTGACACAGTCCATATGTGTGTTTTTGTGTTTGGGCATGATGTGCAGACAGCTCAGATGTACGTTTTATGGCGATATTAAAAAATGCCATGGACTGCCTGTTCAGAAAACCCAAGGTCAGGATGTTTATGGCCATGAAACACAATAAACCCGCGGACATCTCTGGTCTATCCACTTTGACGCTCACTGTCCCTGAGGAGAAAATCAGAGCCTTCAAATCTCACACTGCTGTGCACAGTCACTATGGCGACCGTTACTACTGTTTCTAAAACTGCTTCTATCACCTCAAATACATATTCAGTGTCATACTGAAACATTTAAACTTCTGCAACATTTGCTCGATCTTCTTACTAATGCAGAATCACTGCTGTTACCAGTGTTTTCAGCTATTTCCTAATGGTTTACTGGCCTTAGCTGGTTTAACTTGGTCTCCTAGCCTGATGAAATTGGTGTATAACTGGTCTAAAAGCTGGTCTCCCAGACTGACCATTTTTAAGTATCTAAAACCTGTTTAAAACTGTCAACCTTAACCATCTTGGTGGATAGTTGAGGCCATATATCCCCTCACAGGAATCGATTACATTTTAAACTATGTTAAAATTGAAAAATTACTTTAAATTGTAAGAACATCTCACAATAGTACTGTTTTTACTGTATTTTTGATCAAATAAATCTAGCCTTAGTGAGCATATACGAGACTTTAGTTGTATCTAATAAAAACCTGTTTAAAAAGTCAGCCTAGACTATCTTGGTGGGTAGTTAAGGCCATATATACCATCACAGAAAATTATATTTTGAACTATATTATAAGATTTTTTATATTAAATTGATTTTTGAGATGCTCTAGTAGCCCAAATGCGTCTCAGTCAGTTTATGAACATTGGGACTTGTATAACTGTGTGATGACTTTTTACACACACATCTATCTCTCTTTGTGTTTCAAAATCAAAGTGTGTTTTACAGTTCAGAGCAGACGAACATAAGACAAACGTCTTTAAAAAAAGATCAACAGAGCCCCCTCCGCCGAGGTCACCGCCTGCACCTGCAGTGCTCCACTTTCTACACTCTTTGGAACCCTTTAAAATAATGAGCCAAAGAGTTCACAAAACTTCAAATCAGACGCTTCCCTTTTCACCCTTTTCTCAACTGAGATCAAAGGAGCGTTTGGGAGAGAGTGCCGGTGTCTTACGTCTGTGACAGATATAAACAATGGCTTGTGTTGTGTCTGTCTTTGTGGCATTACTTGTGTGTAAGAGTGAGAGGGAGAAAAAATGCACTGCTGCCAAAAAAAGCACCATAGTATTTTTGGACATGTACCATGGTATTATTTGCAGTACCTTGTAAAAGTTGTAGTACAAATATGTGACAAGTACATGGTAAAGTACAGATTAGCATCTGATATATCAATGTATTACATTATAGTCATATTGTAGGGGAACACCAAGTTTAGATTCTCATAAGCAAACAGAGAGTTGTGTTTGAATAACTATATGAAATCACGCTGCATGTGTGAGTATGTGTGTGTTTTAGTGATTGTTTAGCTTGGATCTCTTGTCTTGTCTTTGTAAGCTGCAGTGGAGAAGGCAGTTGATTTATTTGACTATAATTGCCTAATTCAACTGGTGTGCGTCCACTCAGAGAGACACGTCCCCTAGTTCACTGTCTCCCTCAATAGAACAGTCCACCAATATAACGCTGTCAAACCCAAATGGTGGCTGCTGTGATGGATCACCTCCTCTCCAGCTTTACTTTCCGGACAACACCAGAGCAAACCGTTATTTCAGTTGAAACCTGGGGAATTTAAACAGGTGCTGTTGAGGGGAATGTAGTTGGCCCCTGATGAAAAAACTTTAGTAGTCCATGTGATGCAGCCTGGCCAATCAGAATGCCTGATACAATTTGGAGTTCATATTTGATGCTAATTAGTTTGATTTTGTCAGAATATTTTGTTTGTTATTATCCATGTTTTAAATCTGTAGTGGTGCTTCCAACACAGAAATATATATATATATATATATATATATATATATATATATATACACACACACACACATTCATGGCCAAAATATCGGCACCCTTGGTAAATATGACCAAAGAAGTCTGTGAAAATTAATCTGCATTGTTAAAAAATTAACAAAAATCTAACCTTTCATTGGATCATAAGAATTTAAAATGAGGGGAAATATCATTAATAAATAAATGTTGTTCTCTAATACACATTGGACACAATTATTGGCACCCCTAGAAATTCTTAGGAGTAAAATAACTCTGAAGTATATTCCCATTCATATTCACAATTTTGAGTAGATATGTGGGGGTGTGTTAGAACAAGCCGTTTCAGGGGGGCGTGGATGAGTCTCAACTTTTATGAAAAATATCTCTTTGGATTTGAGACTTTAGTCTTTGCAACTTCACAGATCTTCTTTATTCACCAAGAGCTTGTAACACTCCAAAAAGAAAGGAAAATTTGAAATCGCATCATATAACCCCTTTAAAAAACGCCTGTTCATTTATAAACTAAATACAGCTGTGCTTTCTTGGCAGACTCATCTCTGGCCGTGTGCTCCCTAAATCTTTGGGGACTTTGTTTGAAACTATTTACGTTGACGAAATAGTGCAAAATCAGGCAATATTGTTAAAGTCAGACAATGCAAGTGCCTTATATTAACTTCTTGTTTAATATTGCAAATGCGACTGAAATGGTCGCATTGTAGAGCCCTGAAAGTCATACACAACGTTTCATTATTAATATAGCCTATAACAAGAGTACTTCTTTTTACAAGACAGCAGTTTGTCAATATGTATGATATGTCTATTTAATTACATTTATACAGAATCATTCACATCAGCATCATGATGGATTATAAAAAAAATATTAAATACACAGCTCCAGTGTGTAGGCTTACTACTGCAAACTTAACTATTTTAAGATGAAAAACAAGTTTAATTAGTTGACTAATTATAGCCTACTGCATCTAGCTACTGCTAGCATGACCTACCAGGTGATTGCCTTTCCCCTTCGCCATGATCTTTATCTTCAATTCTCTGGCTATGCCTGTGTTAAAATATACCTTGAGCTTGGGAATTTTTGTTAACAAATTTTATTGACGTTCAACTTTACTATTTTCCTCTTTTGAGATCCGCTTTCGTATTTTCGAGACATCTCATCAACTCGTCCATTTGACCAAATGACGGCAGTTTGCTTATTAAGAATTCAACGTGAGTACATCACGTGTGAATTCGATACAGGCCAATCACTGGACACCTTCATAAACGTTAACCAATAATGGATATTTTTATTGGATTTCAGACAGAAATTTAAATAAAGCTCATTGATGATTGCAGGGTTCAGTAAGTGAGAGATTTCCTTGCGCAGGAACTGCATTCACGCATGACATTCAAAGCAAAGCAGTATAATTTTAAAGGGACTATCAGCTTATTATAAAATGCAGTTGTTGTTGTTTTTTCCGGCATCACTGCCCCCCCACAACAAACAACAAAAAAAAAAAAAAAAAAAAAAAAAAAAACATGATATAATTTATAAGCTTGTTGCGATAAAATAGTTCGGAAATGGTGACAGAATTAATGTTTGCTTAAAAAAAAAGTCTTTCTCATTAAACATCATATAAATAAACGAATATTCGAATATTTGTTTTTTATGAGCTCAGATATTCTAATGCAATATTTGTAAAAATACATTGCCCATCCCTAGTTTCAGGATAGATCCATCTTTGTCTTGTGTGATTCCAACAATAGCACCTCAAGACCAGTCAAGATACTGAGATTTGAAGTCCTTGCACTGGGATTGCATGTTTATTCAGCTCCATCTGAAGCTAAAAAGATAAGGTGGAGGTGAGGGAAAATGAGTGAGTCAGAAGATAGCCAGATCTCCCTGATGATTTCTCTTGAGCTTTGTGCTATACCTTCTGTCTTTACCCAACTTCCTATCACCCTCATTTACATTTCATTATTTAGCCTGGAGCTGCATCTGCCTCCATAGCAACTGTGTAGCTCTGTATTTGGCAAAGTAACTGCAGGAATCGGAGGAACATTATTCAGCCCCCCATCTGTCAGTCAAGCGTGCATGCCGACTCTCTTATGGACTTCTGTGTAGATCTCAGTTTCTCTTTGAGCAGCATCCCTCTGATGCCACGATGTAACAAAAACCCCAAAGCAAAGAAACTTCAACAAGTGGAACAAATAAATGAATGAAAAAAAGACACAATCTACAAACACCTTTAACACTTAAACTCTTAGAACTGTTTTAAGGAAATGTTTGAGAATCGTTGGCAAATGTGGTGATATTAAAATGCATATTTTGAGAAAACAAAAGCATTTTTCGACCTTGCACTCATGTAAACCTATTGTAGAAGACTCCTTAAACAATATAAGGAAACGTAAAAATTGTATAGGGGCACTTTAATAATTCAATGCATTACAACAAATGTTTGATGTATAAATTCTTAAAAATGTATGCTGTATATATTTGTGTCTTTTTATTTTTATTAGACTATGTACAGTATATGCAGATTATTTTTTAATGTAAGAAATTATTCGGTAACACTTTATTTTAAGGTGTCCTTGTTACACGTTACATGTACTTACTATTGTATTAACAGTTAAGTATGCATAATCACAAGCAAGGAACCCTAAGCCCAACCCTAATTTCTAACCGTAACCATATACAGTAGTAAGTACATGTAGTTAATTAATATTACTCAGTACTTAAATGTATAATTACACTGTAACAAGTACACCTTAAAATAAAGTGTAAACAATTATTCTTTTTTTTTACCCCCCTTTTGAATGTTGGGGTAAATTATGAATTGTTTGTGAGATTCACCCAGTAGCAGTTTCACATATTAATAGAATTCTTCAGCAGAATGAGGATAAACAGTTTTGGCTTACTGCCCATAATGGAAGGATGAACTAGACATAAAAGTGCCAGTGGACTCATTACAGGATTGAGTAGTTAAGCATGAGAAACATTTTAACTTTTAGCATGAAATTCAGACACAGCTCTTAAATATCTGATGAAAACATTTACAAAGTCAACCTAAAAATGCTTTCAGAATTGAACACAGAGTTTATCATACTGATGGCAAGTGGAGATGTACATTTACATATAGTGCCTCTTCATACGGCTAGAGTCTGGTTGCAAACACATTGGTTGAGAAATAGATGCATTTAGTAGTGTGAACAAGTACTTGTCATTTGTCAGTCCATTGAAGTTGAAATGATGGTTTTAGCTTTTTTCAAATTAGGGAATGACATGATGATATTATTAAAGGTGCCATACTGATTTCTGAAATGAATGATTATTGAAATTAGATTTGCTTGGAAAACAATGCCTCCAAAAATGTATTAATTTTTTTTTTTTTTTTTTTTTTAATCAATTTCTTCATCTTGGGAAGACAGAAGTTCTCACTCTTCCTTTATTTTATTGTTTTAGCACATCTGTGTTCTTGTAGCATATTTTTAAGGGTTTAAATCACACCTTTATTTCAGAGATTTGTCACACTGACTGGCTGCCGTCTGTTGCCTAGATCTCAAGAGAGTGCATCAGAGTGAGTGTGAATGATATTTCCATCTACGATGAGAACATCTCATAACCTACAGTGGAAATGAGTCTTTCACAAACCAGGTTACATGCCTTGCGAAAAGGCTTAGTCAAGCTGCAATTGAGAGCAAGTCTTAGACAAAAAGGTACTCAATATTAATTTTATTTTATGTTATTTTTATAAAAAAACAAAATTACATAAACACCATTCTTTGAACCAGAAACTGACAGTTAACTACTCAAACAGTGATCAAGCGCAGCCTACAAATTACTTCCTTAAAACTGTCTCTGGAGAAATGATAACTGAACATGAAATGTTTGTCAATGTTGAGCTCCACTGAACATCTACTGCTGTGCATGTTCCTCACGTTGGCATCTTCAGAAACCCTGATGTTACTCTTTCAGCATCATTCTTTCCCTGAGTTACACGCCCTCCTCCTTCTCAGAATGATTTCAGCCAGTCAGAAGATGAATTTATGCAATGTGAAGTTCAACATGCCACCGTTTGTGCGCATGTTCCCGAGTTCTTATGCAAAGCCACAGCCTGCCAAGCTGATGGAGTGGTTTTCACAATAAATTAGCAATTGTAATCTTGAGCATTTTAGAGGAACAAGCTGTTGCTTCCTCTTCATGTCTCTCTCTCTCACACTTTCCAATCTCCTTTTCTCTCTCTCTTCCACTTAACTCTGGGTCTTAGCTGTCTTCATACATAATTAGGGCAAGCCAAGTCACATTACCTGTCTGGATTTTCAGCCCTCATTTTCTTTTTCTGTCGTTGATGTGTCAGGGAATATTCGTCAAACTACCTCACTAATGGAATTGAGGCAAAGCTCAAAATTACAAAAGATTTATGACATTTTGCACCTGAAATTTTTCCATTTGTCGCTCATCTCTCTCTCGCACGCTTTCTCACCAATTCCATTAATTCCCTCTATATTTAATGATACGAAAGGGCTGCATTGCAACCCATTCTGTGTGAGGTTGAGTTCCTGGAGTGTCAGTGTGTCGCCGCAATTCAGTAGAGAAGGCCTTAAAATGGTCACTTATGATCACTACTTACCATTTTTTGTGTCTTAGCTATTCACACAGATGCAGTGCTATTAAAACTAAAATGGAAAAGCACAGAAAGAAATGAAGAGACTCTTAAATGTGCATTTTAAACTCAAAATAGTTTGTTTTGTGTCCAAGGACTTTCAAACGGCCCTGGTTGTTTCTAACCTGTGTTAGCAAAACATGATATCCACAACAATACAGCATTTTAGGACAAACTAGGCCATTTGGAATTTGATTTACTTCCAAGATCGGACAATAAAGTTAATCAGCTTACATGAATTATGGTGACAAATCTCAAATCTCAACTGAAGTCAAACCTCATTGGTTCTTGCTTATCACATGACCTAACGTAATGATGCTTGAGTTTTGTGTCATCATATTTGACGCAGTCTGTCACAGGATTATTGTTAACTAAACAAATATAATAGTATTAGTTTTATGTTAAACACACATTGATATTAACAGAAATAAAGCTGAGATAAGAACTTAATTGTAATTTTTAAAAAAATGACAGCACATAATGTCACGGTGTGCCTACTGTCTAGGAATGAGGAGACAAAGGAGTTTTATCACAGACTTTATTTACATCAAGGAAAATCACACACAGGACACAGGGATCAACAATGAAAAACACAGGGCTTAAGTACTCTGAACTAAATGGGGATCACCTGGAATCAATGACATAAACATAGAAAACACCTGTGACAAATGAACCTAATCAGGGAACAGAAAGACCGATGCAACACACTGCACAATTTTCGGCTGTCCCAGACAAAAGATTGACATCGTGAAACAATTGTGGAGATTTCTGTGATCGTGGCTTCTAATCGGTGGTCCTACTGTATATCTTACAGTGAGAGAGGTTCAAAGACAGCCGTTGTCACAGTCTTGTGACCAAAGATATCCTACGATAATTTTCTGGCAGCGTCAGAAATTCAGAATGTTCATTGCACAGTGTGTTTGCAGTTATGACCCACGTTTACTGACCAACCACTAAAAATGTGACATAAAATCAATGCGACATGGCGCTAAAACATAAAACTGCTTACCTCAAGCTCTTATTTCTTCCACTTTCGCCACTCCCACTTTTTTCAGCACACATAAAAACTACAAATGTCAAAGTGTGATTCATTATGCTCATTTTGTTTACCACTAGCGCATGCTAATGATGTTTTATTCTTCTAAAGAAATGTGCGTCGTAGCCTATGAGTCAATAGGTGTCATCATCATCGTACAGTCTACATGCATGTCGTACCCAAATTTATTAGATCCATGTCGTACAGTTTGACCAGCAATGATCTTATAGGATTAAAGCAGGGATCTCCAGCTCTGCTCCTGGAGAGCTACCACCCTACAGACTTCAGTTCCAACCCTGCTCCTACACACCTGTCTGTAATTATCAAGTAGCCCTGAACACCTTGATTAGCTGGTTCAGGTGTGTTTGATTGGGGGTTGGAGCTGAAATCTGCAGGACAGTAGCTCTGCAGGAGCAGGATTGGAGACCCCTGGTCTAATAGGTGTGATACATAACAGAATTACTAAAAATGTTACAAAAATTAAAATGCTATATATTATGTATGTCTGTATATATATATATATATATATGTATATATATATATATATATATATACATATATATATATATATACATATATATATATATAGACACACATATATATATATAGACATACATATATATATATATATAATATATACATGTCCTTTCTCAAAAAATTAGCATATTGTGAAAAAGTTCATTATTTTCCATAATGTAATGATAAAAATTTAACTTTCATATATTTTAGATTCATTGCACACCAAACTGAAATATTTCAGGTCTTTTATTGTTTTAATACTGATGATTTTGGCATACAGCTCATGAAAACCCAAAATTCCTATCTCAAAAAATTAGCATATTTCATCCGACCAATAAAAGAAAAGTGTTTTTAATACAAAAAAAAATCAACCTTCAAATAATTATGTTCAGTTATGCACTCAATACTTGGTCGGGAATCCTTTTGCAGAAATGACTGCTTCAATGCGGCGTGGCATGGAGGCTATCAGCCTGTGGCACTGCTGAGGTGTTATGGAGGCCCAGGATGCTTCGATAGCGGCCTTAAGCTCATCCAAGTGTTGGGTCTTGCGTCTCTCAACTTTCTCTTCACAATATCCCACAGATTCTCTATGGGTGTTCAGTTCAGGAGAGTTGGCAGGCCAATTGAGCACAGTAATACCATGGTCAGTAAACCATTTACCAGTGGTTTTGGCACTGTGAGCAGGTGCCAGGTCGTGCTGAAAAACGAAATCTTCATCTCCATAAAGCTTTTCAGCAGATGGAAGCATGAAGTGCTCCAAAATCTCCTGATAGCTAGCTGCATTGACCCCTGCCCTTGATAAAACACAGTGGACCAACACCAGCAGCTGATATGGCACCCCAGACCATCACTGACTGTGGGTATTTGACACTGGACTTCATTGCATTTTGGCATTTCCTTCTCCCCAGTCTTCCTCCAGGACTCTGGCACGTTGATTTTCCGAATGACATGCAAAATTTGCTTTCATCCGATGAAAAGTACTTTGGACCACTGAGCAACAGTCCAGTGCTGCTTCTCTGTAGCCCAGGTCAGGCGCTTCTGCCACCTGTTTCTGGTTCAAAAGGACACGCCTGTGCACGGTGGCTCTGGAGTTTCTACTCCAGACTCAGTCCACTGCTTTTTCCGCAGGTCCCCCCAAGGTCTGGAATCTCGGTCCTTTCCACAATCTTCCTCAGGGTCCGGTCACCTCTTCTCGTTGTGCAGCGTTTTTTGCCACACTTTTTCCTTCCCACAGACTTCCCACTGAGGTGCCTTGATAAAGCACTCTGGGAACAGCCTATTTGTTCAGAAATTTCTTCTTTTCTGTGTCTTACCCTCTCGCTTGAGGGTGTCAATGATGGCCTTCTGGTTTTAACCTCTTACCCTGATTGCGGTTTTGAGTAATGAACCAGGCTGGGATTTTTTTTAAAAGCCTCAGAATCTTTTGCAGGTGTTTAGAGTTAATTAGTTGATTCAGATGATTAGGTTAATAGCTCGTTTAGAGAACCTTTTTCATGATATGCCAAATTTTTTGAGATAGGAATTTTGGGTTTTCATGAGCTGTATGCCAAAATCATCAGTATTAAAACAATAAAAGACCTGAAATATTTCAGTTGGTGTGCAATGAATCTAAAATATATGAAAGTTAAATTTTTATCATTACATTATGGAAAATAATGAACTTTTTCACGATATGCTAATTTTTTGAGAAGGACCTGTATATATATTGCAAAGTGATTGTATTGCTTTATGAAAACAGCGTTTGTCCTTTTCAGAACTTGAAAATTTTGGCTCCGGAAAAAAACAGATGAAACATTCTTTTGTGTTTTGCAGAATAAAGAAAGCCACAGGAGTTTGGAATGATATGATTAGGGTGAGTAAATGATGACAGAATGCTTATTTTTAGGTGAACTGTCCCAAAGTGCATTTTAGGAGAAGCAGCATCACTATATATGTGAACGTTACGCTATTTGAATGTAACATTGCGTTATGTTAGCATTGCATTACCTTGTGATGTTATGAAGAACCTGTTTATTTAATTCTTTCTCCATTTTTATTTGTTCCTTTCTGTATTCTTCCCTTGAGTGTTGCAGACTTTAGTCTTACTTTCATGGAAAGAGGGGCAAAGAGAATATTTCTCATGTCTGCCATCATTTTGAGACAAAGCCTGTGTGTGTGTGTGTGTGTGTGTGTGTGTGTGTGTGTGTGTGTGTGTGTGTGTGTGTGTGTGTGTATGCGTGCGTGCAAATAGACCTCTCTCTTTCCTCACTGATCTCATACACAGATGTGTGTGTGAGCATGCAGGAGAAAGCTGTTAGGACAGGGAATGATGTGGGCCAGTGGCCATTGTAATGCTGTGTGCTGCATGTGGCACTAACAGCTTCACCTCAAGGTCAGCTTCCTGTGAGGAGAATACACAAGAACAGTTGGTCTGGAGTCCACCTTCTCTCCTTCTTTCTTTTTCTTTTGAATGCATTTAGTCAGAATAGAGTGTAAGCTATGGACTGAGAGTTAACCTTAGTAAGGGATGATGTACATTGTTCATTATTATTATGTACACTGACCAAACTTTATACCACATTTTACATGGCCAAATACACTACTGTTCAAAAGCTTGGAGTTTTGTTGTTGTTGTTGTTGTTGTTGTTGTTGTTTGTTTTTAAAGCAGTTAATATTTCAGCCTGCAAGGAGGCATCAAATATATCAAAAGTAAAGACATTTATAATGCTGTTCTTTTGAATTTTCAATTCATCAAAGAATCCTGAAAAAAAAAAAAAAAAAAAAATGGTTTTCATAAAACATTAAGCAACACAACTATTTTCAACATTGATAATATTCAGAAATGGTTCTTAAACACCAAATCAGCATATAGAATTATTTCTGAAGGATCAGTGGAAAATTCAGCTTTGCAATCACTGGAATAAACTTTTTAACGTATATTTAAATAGACAAGAGTTACTTAAAATTGTAATAATATTTCATAATATTATTGTTTTCTTTGTAGTTTGATCAAATATATGCAGAACTGGCCGGCATAAGGGGCTTCTTTCAAGAACATTATGAATTTTAGACCTCCTTCTTCCAGGGCAGAACATTTTTTACATAGCTCAATCATAATGAAATAAAATGGAATTATATAATAAATGAATGAAATAAAATGGAATTATTAATGCCAAGGTTTGTTTGCCAGGGAACATATAAATTGATAGAATGCTTACCTTGAATGCAGTGTTGGTCACTTTAGATAAAAACAAATTTATCGATTTGAAATGAGTTGTATTATTATTTATTTATTTAATTTTATATGAGAGGAAACAGACCACAGATAGAAATTCTATTTAACTGGTGTGAAATTCTACAAAAACCTATCCTTTACAATTCAGATTCAATTTAAAGATTGTTTGTCCCTGGCCTGGAATCACCAATTTTAAACTTTTGCTCTTGATATTGAAGCATTTGTCACCAGTTCACTGTCACGTGACTAATCACTCTAAATCTGCAGGAAAATAGAGTAATATTAACTAGTGAAACCTTGCCTTCTTAGTTTGACAATGGTAAAATTAAAACGGGTCATTATACTACAGTATTTGACAACAGAATGATGCGACTGTCCAATCAGAATTAAGTATTTAAGAAAGCCTTGTAATGAAAAAGGAAAATGTCTTCTCTTTTCCCTTTTCTCTGGCCCTCTCTCTTTTTCTCTTGCTATTCGAACACACTCAGCAAGCACACTTTTACCCCTCTATCTTCGACGTATACATTTATAGCATTCAGAAGCCCATGACAACTATAATCACTGCCATATTAATGTACATGTGTGTGTTTGTGAGGCACATGGCTTTGGCTGGTGGCTCGGTGCTCTTACATGTCTCGACGGGGGGCACTAAACCACCTGCAACCCTAATTTGCTGTGCCAGTAATTTTCTCTGCTCCATGCTGGCCTAAGATCCAGTCTATGCCTAAACTACTGTGAACTCACAAAGAGAATAGGTGGGGGGAGATAGAGACAGCCATGCATATGTCAGTGACTCGTGTTACATGGCTCCGGTGCATTCAGAAACTGCCTTTCTCACTCCTAATTAAGGGTGAAATTCAAAACAGGGCTTTTTGACCCAGTGTGACATGACTGGACTCGTTTTCACTGAAACAAAAAAAGGAAAATACTGCATGGTTGACTGATTCGTAGAAGATGTGGCATTTTTTGCTGAATTTAAAGGAATAGTTCCCCCAAAATTAATGTTCTGTGATCTTTTACACATTCTCATGTCCTTCCAAACCTGTAAGACTTACTTTCTTATGTAGAAAACAAAAGAAAAAGATTTGATAAATGTTCAGGCTGCTCTTTTCTATATAATGAAATCATATTAAAGCTGTCTGGACAGATAAGCATCTTAAAAGTGAGGCTTTGAACAAATATGTCGGCTAAATGAATTAATGTTCATGTAAATATGATTCAAATGTTTTTCACAGATCTTCTGAAGCTATACGATAGCTCTATGTGAGGAACAGACTGAAATTAATGTCATTAATCACTGACAGTTGCCCTTCTGCATATTCAAACAGGTTGCAAGACACATGAGAACCAGCGGCACTTGGTGTTACCAAGAATATGAAAATGAATTTGGAGAGGTAAGATTGTACCATGACATTTTTCAAGTACCTTGCTAATGATGTATGTCAAAGTACCATCGTATTATTATCTGTTAGCTTCACTATACCATGGTATCTCTGCAGTACTCTTTTGTGAGGAAAAGTACAGTCTTTGTGCTTTATATACAGATAAGGCGTTCCATCTTAAACCCATGTACATTTTTCCTCATCGCGCGAGAATTGACAGCCACACTTCACATAGCCTGAGGTAATTTTTCCCTATCTATGCTCTAGGTGTGCATTTGGTATGATAATAACCAGGTAATGTCGTTAAGGGCTCATATATTATGACTGAAATCTGAGCTCTTGTAAGCTCACAAAAACCCAAGAGTAGAAACTAAACACATTGGATAATGGTTAGATTGAAGGTCTGCTTCCAGACATCTGCTTTCACATGCTCTGTTGTCGCTCTTGAATTTGACAACCACATGAAGATGTTTTAAGGTGTAAAAGCTACTTATAATGTCAAATTATCTAGTCAAATACATTCCTGAGCAAAATCCGAAATATTTCCACATTTAATTGTACTTATGTATAAGAAAAGAAAAAAAAAGAATAAAATAAATAAATAATTTACTGCTGAAATAAACGACACAGTTGATTTGTAGTTATTTAACAATTAAATGTTGTTTATAGACTCATCGTGGACTGTGTTCACAGTCAACTCAAGTTAGTCCATCTTCAGCAATGTCTGTAATTAAAAATAATTGCTCTAGGTCAAAGACTGCTACTTTTGTGACTCATAATATGTCTCTTAACACCTTGGTTGTGTCCAAATACAGTTTTCACATTGAAATGGATGTCATTTTCTGCAGCAGTTCAGCTGTGAATGTAATTTGATTGGCTTGCAGCTCACTAAAATAAAAAACAAATTAAAAAAAGTGGAATGATTTGAGTAAAAACTACCTGCAGGAAGCATACATTTGTACTGTGGTGACATAAATAAAATTTTTAGGTAGAAAGGTGTCATTTTTGCCTTAATTTAATTAAGAGTTTATACACCATAAAACCCAACAAGCTGTGATAACTCATTTCATTTAAGGAAACTGATTTCCTCAATCCAAGAGTTATGAGTACTGTAACTTTTTAAAGGGATAGTTTACCCAAAAATAAATTCATTCAAAGGCATACATCGCTCATGTCCTCATGTCATTCCAATTTCGTATGACCTTCGTTTATCTTCGGAACACAAATTAAGATATTTTTGATGAAATTCGAGAGCTTTTTGACCCTGCATAGACAGCAATGCAACAGAATTTTCAGAAACCATTACTTCAGTCTTCCGTGTCACATGATCTTTCAGAAATCACTCTAATATGCTCTTATATGATTTGAACAATGCTTCATATTTTTTGTGAAATTTTTAGAATATACCCGAATAGAAAACAGTTATTTAAAATTGTAATAATATTCCACAATATCACTGTTTTCTTGTTCAAATAAATGAACCTTTGGTGAGCATAAGAGTCTTCTTTCACAAAGTAAAATTCAAACACTTATTTGATAGTTTTCCAAGCATATATTAATACTGACCTCATTAACCTTAAAGTAAGCCTTCAAACGTAGCCTTAAAGTTTAACCTTGTTCAAGTTTTCATCCCTTTTAAAGTAAATAACTCAATAATGCATATATATATATATATATATATATATATATATTGGATAGTTTCTTAGAGGAGATTAGATACTCTCTGTGGCGCTCATCCTGAGCCTTTCCATATATCAGCGTGCCCAAAGCTTTGCTGTCCTGTTATGAATTAAACTGGTGTAAAAATAGACATTAAGTCATTCAGTCCAGCCACAAGAGGGCAGAACATCTCTCCAAATGCTCCAGCTGCTCACAGAGAGTTTCTAATCAAACAAATGTCTTTTGTTCGCCGCCTCTGATGGACAACCTGTCCCCAACAGTCAAGACGATTCTCTAATTAGAGACTTCGTAGAAGTTTGATAATTCAAATTCAGAAGGATTTTAATTGCTGTCATGTTGGAGGTTTAAGAAGCAGATTCAGTGTCTGACTAATGCGTGACCATACATACACACACCCTCTCACATGCAGACATGCACGCAAACCCACACACTTGCAAATGCTAAAAGGATGCAAATCTATTCTGAGAAGCCCACTGACCACTCTTCAAGCCCCCTACACACTCCGCCAACTCAAACCATGACAAGCTAATGAATTTAGAGGACAGAAAACATCAAACAGACTCTCTGCTATCATCACTCCTTTCATGACTGAGCACACAGTGAGCACTTCTCACAGTTACTCAACGTTTTTCATCGGAAGTTGGCCTTGATAGTTTTGACTATTGATATTAGATTTGATGCATATAATAGGCCTAGTTTAATAATTTGGCTATAAATCATCCATTCAAATGTGAAGAGATTGTATGAATGACATAGCCACTCACACCTTGCTTGATTTTATGGGATGTTTAGGGATACTCCACCCCAAAATAAAAATTTTGTTATTAATCGCTTACACCCATGTAGTTCCAAACCCGTAAAAGCTTCGTTTGTCTTTGGAACACAATTTAAGATATTTTGGATGAAAACCGGGAGGCTTGTGACTGTCCCATTGACTGCCTAGTAAATTACACTGTCAAGGTCCAGTCGTCAGAATAGTCCAGAATAGTCCATCTGCCATCATTGGTTCAACCGTAATGTTATGAATCAACGAGAATACTTTTTGTATGTGAAGAAAACTAAAATAATGACTTTATTCAACAATTCGTCTCCACTGTGTCTCTCCACATCACAGTAGTGGCATTTTGGAGAATATTCACTGGATGCACCGGGCTCCGCGTCATCTAAGGACTTGTATGTGAAGAAACGGCCCTTTATATATATATATATATATATATATATATATATATATAAACAATAAGAGTACCTGCACCAGTCTTTCCTACTTCACTTCAAACACTCATCAACAGCTTTTCTGCTATTTGACTCCCACTGAACTGTGTGAACCGAAACTTCTCTCATAGTCAGTAAGGTTGTGCCAAAGCTAACACGCATCCAGTGAATTCACTGACCTTTTCCTGACCATTTATTCATTGGAATAAGCCTCATAAAAGTGGATAGAGGCAGAAACATGGCAGAGCGGTGCTAAAAATGTCAGGCCTTCAAGTGAATTTTGTCTCCTCGCTGCTCTGCCTCTCAAAACTTTAGCCTGTAATGATTTTTGGAAGGTAGACTGCTGTGTTTGGGCCAGAGGGGTGCAGGTGAAATCAGGTGTGTGGCTAACTTCTCCTCTCACTATTTACTGCTCTGTTTCTTTAAAGGATTTTGCTCTACGATCTGAACTCTTATAGGATAAAAAGCTTTTTGAACTTTCACTTTAGGACAGACAATAACGCAAGAGTGTAGATTTTATGGTATCCATAACTTTATGTAGGCTTTGATGCCTTTTCTGTGGCTTAGAATGATGAATGAAAAGAAACTTATACATCACATCATTTTTTATAACTGCTTTATGTTCTAATTCTTTTTGTGTGTCCTAGATGCTGCATCCCTGCTGAAAAGCATGGACAGGTAAACTGGTTTAGTGGTGACTAGTTTAAATGACCAGCAAAAAGCCTGTAGTTACCACTATAAGGTATGTTTTGGACACTTTAATGCTAATTTTAGCACGGCTACACTGTCCAGTGTTTGTTTATCTGCAACAATAACCAGCAAACCGCTACTATTTACAAGAATTGCCATGGGATTTTTAATTGGCACAGAGAGTTAGGACCTTGGTTTAACGGCTCATCCGAAGGATGGTGCTTTTACTGTATAGTGTCCCCATCACTATACTGGGGCATTAGGACCCACACAGACCACAGGGTGAACACCCCCTACTGGCCTCACTAACACCTCTTCCATCAGGAACGTAGTTTTCCCAGGAGGTCTCCCATCCAGGTACTGATCAGGCTCAATCCTGCTTTGCTTCAGTTGGCAACCAGTCTTTGGCTGCAGGGTGATATAGCTGTGACTGGTCTCTTATATTCATTAGTAGAGGTGCTAAAGTGTATTGATTTGTTATATATGCTATCCTTATAAATAAGCCTGATTAATATCAACCACCATCACGTCTGAAACCACCCTAACCCAATATTACAACTTTATGGCATGATTGTATTGATTTAGACCACAAAATATTCTCTAGAGTTCCCCACTCCCTCTGAACCAATGTTAGTGCTGTGCTAACTTCTTAGTTAACCCAATTCTCCAGTTGAAGGGGGTTTTGACTGATGTTCCTCATCATTAGTGTCCTCTCATGGGGCCGGATAAATCGCAGACATTATGAAATCCACGCAGAGAATAAACCTAATCAGAATGTATTTCAGATTTAATTTCATGAGGTAAAATATTATTTTCCATTTGTGTCTCATTTTGTCATATTAAGCAGGCGCAATAGCTAAAACGGATTGACTTCAATTAGAGGGATGGGATACAAATGTTCAGCAAAATGGTTAATAGAAGAACAAAATGTATTAGGGATCATTATGATGTAAATATGCCACCTATTCAAAATCTTTTGTCTAAAAACACTTATCTAGTTCTAGCAGCAGCCTCGCTAGACATATACGAAATCTGGAGCTAAACCAGTGCCATAATCATAAGCTGTTACCCTTAGAAATAATTTAAACCAGACTTTTAATCTTAGTTTTTAATTTGTGTATTAATGATGTCATGAAGGTTTGCTAGAAAAAAAAAAAAAAAAAAAAAAAAAAAATATATATATATATATATATATATATATATATATATATATATATATATATATATATATATATATATATATATATATATATATAAGATATATTATATATAATAGATCAAGATAAATGGTTTCTTAACTGTATGGTTAAAAGGCCAGAAAGTTGCTTTAAATAATTCTTAATAATTTAATAATTCTTCCTTTATTAGTGCCAACGTTAATCAGGTTTAGCTATGCCCCTGCTTGTCAGTGAAAGCCAAGGTAAAATATGATACCAGGAGAATACAAAAATGTGAGTGCAAGCAACACTGACAGACAAAAACAACATCAGCATTCATGCTTTGGGTATTATGGCTACATGGGAGAACAGGAAGTCCTCCCAGGCAGAAAATCCCTCCTTTAGCGTCCTCCTCCTCCAAGAATCCATGGCAGAGCCTGAAGTGTACCTGCAGGCAGTTCTAATCAAGTTAAATATCTTCCAGGCTCTTAAAAAAAAAAAAAAAAAAAAAACGCATTGCTGATGTTGGATTCATGTCAGATCAAGTCAGCCAACAGCATCTCACATTGCAGCAACCAGAAGGCCATTTATGTTTCTTTTGTGCGAGTTGGCTGCAATTAAGGTCCATTCCATATTGGCAGTTTGACTTACTCTCTCTTAAGCAGCAGCTTTGTTTACTGTTCTGCCTCTCAAGGATGGAGTTTGTCAGATGAAGGACCATCGTGCCAAGAGAGAGTAAAGGCTTGACTGTGGAGGAGGCAATCGGAAGTTCATGTTCAGAAAAAGGCATCAATATCTTCCTCTGCATTACCTGTAAACCAACCACTGCAGAGGAGGCAAGAGAGGAAGACAGAAAGATAGATGCCACTTCATGACAGACCAAAGATCATTGGTCGGAGCAAAGATCATCAGTTGGAACAAAGACCGTTGAGTCAGGGCAAAGATCATCCGATATTTGCATGAACATGGTAAATGTTGCCTTTGGATACATAAATGAACATTTCAAGAGGTGTGACACTTGGCCTTTAAGTTACAGCCTGCAGAACCTGATTTTATGAAGTGCAACATGTTCCTGGATCGACATCTTTGTTGACCCTGGAACAACATTGTGAATAACCAATCAGATTTGAAGAACTAGTTTATAGTTTTTGTGAAGTTTAGGCGTACAATCAGTGTTTGGTGCTTGTACATCAGTGTCATTCATCTATCATTTCCTCTGATTTTAGGGATAACTCATGGTTAAGTTTAGGTTAAGGTGGGTTTTGTCAAGACAAAATTTTGGATTAAAATATTGTTCCGGGGTCAACAAAATATGTTTTATGGAACACATCTAACTCAGCAAAGTCAGGGTTTGCATTACGGCGTCGTGAATACAAATATATTGAGTATCAGCTGCAGTAAAGGTGCCGATAAGAGATGGTCTGTAAATGCTTTGTGCTTCTCTGTGACTCTAGAACTCAAGCTCTTGCATTAGCGTCAAGAGGTGACAGCAGCCATAACATTATCATGTCAAAATTTTGCGTGACCCCTCATAACCACCTACGACATTCTGCATGACTCGCTAAAAGTGTTTATGATTTACTTCTAAGGGCTGTAAGGCCACAGTCAAGCATGAAATGAAAATTACTCAGCGCCATTAGCAAGAAAAAAAAATGAGAAATATTTCAGGACTGTGACAAAATTACACTCCCACTTCTCATGGCATTACACAGTACCGCGTACATAAAAAGCGCTCTGTGTCTATTTAACATTTTCGTAGAGCTGCACTCACAGTCCTGTCAGTGTTGCTGCATCCAGGGCTGAGGTAAGCAATAAAAACCGATCTGCCTATAAAGCTTTGAAAGGGTGTGGGAAGTCTGGATTTCCTTCTTGCATTAGCATATAAACTTCATTAATGGCCATGCCATTGTACGGTTCAATTTAAATTGGCAGGTTAAATCCAGTGAATGCACAGTGAGTGCCTTAAATTATGCATTTTTCTCTAGAACTGTGGTTCTTAATTTATTGCTTAAGAGTTTTTACTTTGGACATCACTGAAATGGTGGCCCAACAAAATACCAAAACTATAAACTGTTGAATCTTTATGGAAAATAAATACTACAAAGGTTTCCTTATTTTTATTTTTTATTTTTTTTATTTGCCTATCTGTGTTGATGTCTGTTTTATGTTTTTTATCATTTCTATTAACCATGTTGACATTTTATTTTTATTTCTGTTTTTATTATTAACCTGCCATTTTTTTATTAATGCCATGTTTTATTAATCTGCCAAGGTTGACTTTTATTTCATTTTTTCATTTACCTGCCCATGTTAATATATTTTATTTATTCATTCATTCATTTATTTATTTATTTCTTTATTTATTTATTTATTTATTTATTTATTTATATTAACCTGCCCATGTTAATATGTTTTATTAATGTCTACGTTGGCTTATTTATTTATTTAGTTAGTTAGTTAGTAACTGGTTAGTAACTGGTCCCTGGTCCCTTCTCTGGGTAGTATTCAGTGAAATTATTTAGGTATTCATTTTATTTATTTTACTGTATTTTGTTTTAAAAATCTACCCATGTTGATTTTATTAAATTTATTTCATTTTTTTTTAATTAACCTCCCCATATTGATGATATTTTTTTTTATTAATCTGCCAATTTTGACTTTTAATCTAATTTAACAAATTTTGTAATATAAACCTGCCCATTTTGATATGTTTTATTAGTCTTCAATTGTTTTTATTTATTATTTTCATTATTACCTGCCCATGTTGACAGGTATTATTAATCTGCTTTATGTATTTTTTTTTTTTTGGTATTATTAATCTGCTTTATGTAGCAAATGATTTTATTTTATTTTATTTTATTTTATTTTATTTTATTTTATTTTATTTTATTTGTTGATCACATGGATTTCTAAATATCTGCTTAATATTGAACAGATGTTTGGGTACTCTTTTGTTTAATTAAATGCGCAATTACATGTTGAGTTGTATTGTATTCTGAATGCATTGTATTCTCAAACATTAATGAAAATGGCCGTGACTTTTCATTATTTAAACCTCATCTCATGTCAAGTACATTTCAGAATTCCATACTTTCCCTCACAGAGCTTCAGTCTTTTTGACATTGTGACATCTTTTGTCTTGAACTAATTAAAGAAGAAACAGCAATGACAGCTCCCCCTCCCTTTTACATAACTATTAGCATCCACAGAGACCCAGGGAGGAAAGATTTCCCTTCATTAGCAACAGTGGAATTGTTAATGTCTAATAAAGGATAAAGAGGGAGCTCTGTTTAATGCAACAGCCAGAGGGACAGACAGAAACGAGACGCACTCCCAGCTCTGCCTGCATGGCACATTAGTACATTCCCTCCTCTGTGTTCAGTTGCCAGGTCCTCATTTACAGGACTAAGTCAAAAGGAGGCAAATCATATGTCCCCATGTAATCAATTATTAAATCCCTGCAAATGTGATTTGGCTTTCATAAAGGAGCAGCCCGAGTGGAGGAGGCTTGAGTGATGAAGTCCCATCTGTGGAGTGGAGCTGCCATGTGGGAGCACTCAACATAGAGAACAGCGGTGTAATACCAACATTACACGCTCCGTAATGGCTGATGTTTGCACCACAGCCTGGAAAGGTGCGGTCTGCTGGGGAAAGACCCATGAGGCGGGAGCCGAATATTGGATGGATGATGAGGTGATGAAGAGAGGAACGGATTGATGAATGGATAGCACATGAATGGATGTGTGTACTGGAAATGTAAGTGAGTTTTAAAGCATGGCTGGTCACTTGAGTCCCACAAGAAATGCACATCATTCAGCACCTCTCTCTCTCTCTTCTCTCTGTTTCACTCTTTTTGACTCTTTTATGCATCCAGACCCAGTGTCAGAGCAATGAAAGGCCGGTTTGACCTAGTCTCACCTCTCTCAAAGCAGCCTGGACCCCGCACACAATATCTAACCTTGGGGAAGTGCCGTCTCTCTGCATACCAAACAGACCTCTGGCTTCACCCTGTCTCCCTGGTGAACAGACTGATTTCATTTCTCACAATTAATAAAACAAATTGTTTAATAAGGGAGCTAATGCATTTTTTAATCTGTTGAAATATTCATTCAAGACCAAAGAACCTACCACTGCGATAATGGTGGCTGACTCAAATGCATCGTGGGATATTTAAACCTTGACTGTTTCACAATGACAGACTATGTTGCCTCAAGTCAAACAGCTGGACATCCCAGTGTAATTATTCACCAGCAATGTTCAGATTAATTTTACCCATCTTGAATAGTACTATTATCTTCTTAGGCTGAGATCTAAAACCTTGTGAGGTGCTAGTGTCCCAGAACTTTTTAAAAGAATAATAATAATAGCATATTTCCATAATATTACATTAATATATGAATAATATTTAACAAACATTTGTATTTTCAGTACCTATTAAGTTTCATTTATTTATTATTATTATTATTATTATTATTATTATTATTATTATTATTATTATTATTATCAATACTTCCACTACTACTACTACTACTAACTTTAATAAAATATAATAAAATATGAATATATTTTTTTATTATATTTTTCAGCATTTCATATTAATGGAAATATATAAATGTCATCATAAATGAAAGTACATATTTCCCAGATAATATTTTACACACATTTTTTATATTTTTGTTTTTCACAAAGTCAACATCATATCTATCATTTAAGGCAGTGGTTTGCTATCCTGTCCTGGAGTACCCCCTGCCCTGCACATTTTGTATGTCTCCCTCAATTATCACACCTGATTCAACTCATCAGCTCATTAGTGGAGACTGCAAGACCTGAAGTGGGTGTGTCAGATGTAGGAAGACATACAAAACCTGCAGTACTGGGGGTACTTCATGGAGAGGTGTGAGAACCCCTGATTTAAGGGGAAAGCATAACCAGAATGCACTGTGACAAGGTCAAGGTTTTAGAATTAAACTGAATGAATGGATGTGTAAGTGTTAGAAGAAAAATGTGTTTTCTTTAGGGAAGCAATACAGTAAAGAGCTTGATTTTTAGAAAATGCGACCACAGATTATATATATATATATAAGACTAGTTAATGCAGTACTAATGCATTAACTCATTAACCAGATGAACATTTTATATTTATAAGACTAGTTAATGCAGTACTAATGCATTAACTCATTAACCAGATGAGAATTTCAAAAAACAAAACAAAAAAATGAACCCAAATAATGAAAATTATGCAGAGGAAACTTTTTATTATTATCAACTACATCAGCGCTCAGCTGCTCATTACATCAAATAATCATCAAGAACTATCAATGTACAGTATGAATCAGACTCACTGCTGACAGTTTTGTTTCCACACATAATTTTATCATATCTATGTATGTGTTTAAAGACAAAGTGAATGTGAGTGCCACTGACACAGGCTTCGCTCCTATAGGTTGTGGCTCCAGAAAGTCATTCTTTATTTGCATAAAGTTTTTATTTATTTATTTATTTATTTTTATCAGCTTTGTTGTGCCATTGGACACACCTACATCCTGTCGCCAATGGTCAATGTCACTTGTGTCACAGGAAATCACCAGCTCTCCATTGAAATGAATGAGATCTCTTTAGTGGCCAGAGCTTTAAGCGTTAAAAGCTATTTTCAGAAACATATGTGTGATTGTGCTAGAAATCTTAAAAGAGAATAAATCAGTAAACAAGCATATATATATATTAGCAAGTAATTATTATTATTTTATTTTATTTTTTGTCAGCAGAAGGGGTGTTGTTTTGGGTGTCTTGACACAAAACACAATTACAAGTATGTATTGTCATATTTTGCCAGTGTGAAAATGAAGTGCATCTCATCAGCTGTGTGCGCGTGAGATCCTGTTCTGAAATGATTATTATTCATTATCAAAACAATGTTGAGAGCAAATGAATACCAGTTTAGTGTCAACACATGGAGAAGAGGGGTGAAAGAAAGAAAGAAAGAAAGAAAGAAAGAAAGAAAGAAAGAAAGAAAGAAAGAAAGAAAGAAAGAAAGAAAGAAAGAAAAAAAGAAAGAAAGAAAGAAACTGGTAAACTGCACATGCATTGCTCAACAAAAGCAATAAAAAAAAAAAAAAAAAATTCAACCATACAATAGTTCTTCAGGGGTTCTTTGCAATTTCTTAGATATAGGTTTCATCTTATCAAGAATCATATTTTCTGTATAGAGTGCAACAGTCAGGTTCTGGAAGTAAAAATTCCATTAATTTTCTCCATAGGGGAATTGAGTTTTAATGATAACCTTTACTTTGAACTACAACATTGTTAATCATTGGTATACACTTTTGTAAAAGCCATCAGCCAACATTATTTCAACTTATTTTTAAATAATCACGTTCAAAGCAATAATTGAAATAATTTTGCTGAATGTGTTTTTGTGCTGGCACCTTGGCTTGGCCTTGGATAAATAAAAATGATTTGTTGAATCATTCAAATCAAACGATTTGCTTAAAACGGCTAATTCGATTAGAAACGAAACAAGTGAATGGACCATTGAATCACTGGCTCACATGATTCGTTCAAAAACAAATTCATTCAAGGAATGAAACACCACATTGTTCTACAATGTTGTATAAAATTAATAGCTTATTTTTGTGCTGATATTCAGAAAATTACATCTCTTGTGCAATGAATATAAAAACATAAAAACTCATACATGGGTATTTTTTTTTATTTCATTGCTTGAATTATAAGGGCATTCTAACTGCATTCTAATGGGCTTCTTCGTAGAGTGAACACTTCTGTACTCTCAAGGTGTTTTGTTTGTTTTTTGCAAAGTTGGTGATACTCGTCAGCTCTCCTATGGTCTCTCAGTCCCTCACAGTCACACATACAGCACAGTGACATTATGTCAGGGGAATGTCTTTAAATTCTAATCAAGGAAAGATCATACCTTCTGTTGTCTTTTTTTTCATAAAGAAATTCCAAAGTTGCGCTTGAACCATTTTTCACGAAAAATTAGGAAACTTGCTTCAGCTTGTGCGCAGCTTGTTACAGTACCGAGTTCTGTAACTTTTAATTCAAATCAAAGTTTGTAATGTTGTCATACACCTCATAGATGGCTGGTTTGGTTCATGGCTTATAACTCTTTATCAAAGACTTTTTGTAAAATCCAGATGGGGGGATTTGGCTTAGAATTTTTTTTAAATGAATTTTTGTGGATTAAAGATGGGGGTGTTGAAAAGGTGGATGGGCACAATTGCATTCATTGTATGAAGTCACATTATACAACAAATATCAAATATGTCCTGTTGTCATACACCCGCTAATGCTGATTGGCCGAACTTATAACTCTTTATCAAAAGTAAAATCTAGATATGAAGTAGAAAGGTGGGTGGGCCAATTGCATTCATTTATGAAAGTCAATTGTATTTTGATCCGCTAATCTGATTGGCCGAACAATGCTTAAAAAGTGCTAATATGAAGTAGACCTTTTTTTTTAATTGTATTTTTTTAATTTTTTTTTTTTAGTTAGTGTGCGTTTAGATAATAGAGATGACTGTGCCTGTGAGAAGTGGCTTCTCCAGACTGGTGTGTTGGTTTCTTGGTTCTTTAAAGAAACAGTACATGGTACATTTTCTTATTTTATGACAGTATTTACGTAGTTGTTACAATGTTATTATCATGCAATAACACTGTTATGATATATATATATTGTAAAAAAAAAAAATGGTGATTATCAAAATGTCTTTTGTTTCTCATTTTTTAAGAATATCTGATGTGTCTCCTACAAAGCGCTAAACCTGCAGTCCACATCCTCCTTCATTCTGATCCTCATGATCACTCAATGATGCGTTTCATCTCTACACGAGACACCTCTTCCAGTTTGAGAGGTTTTGCTCTCTCGAATAGGAGTCTTTGTTCATTTCCCAACTTTTCTATTCACAGCATGACATTTAAATAATAAAGAGAGAATTCATTACTTTGATAGAAGCATAATTAGGTGACAGAAAGCTTTCGGAACAATTAGCAAACTGGTGAAACACAGAGAACTGACGTCCATCTCTCTCCTCCCCACTGATCTGAGCAACAGCCTGGTGAGCAGCTGGTACACTCGTCCACTGAATCTGGACTGACAGCAAACTGACTGAGAGAGAAAGAGCTATGGCAGAGAATAATATGTATTGTGAACGCTGAGAGGAGGTGATGTTTGAATGATTCAGTCAAAAGAATTGATGATACGCAGTACATTCGGTCAAAAACAGGTCATGGTATTGCATATGCAGAGGAAAGATGAATGTAAAAGTGATGTAGGCACAACGTGTTTCTCTAATAGCAAATATTTGTGAAACTTGTTACATATTTATGCCTCTGTCAAATATCCTGATAGATTTTTGTTAGAGGAAGATTTGAAATCCGTAGGGGATCATGCTGATGAACAGTTGTAGAGGAATCAGATTTGTGTTGAAGACAGATTGGTTCTGCTTTCATTCTTGGTCTTTATAATCCATGTGAAAGAAAAAAAGGAAACAAACTGACAAAAAAATTGGATCATAGACTGTCAAAGCACATCAGTCAATCATAACAACAGACCCTATATTGCTTGTGTTCATGTGGAGAAAAGCAGTTCCTTTCTTAAGGGCAGTGCTGCTAGAAATCAAAACTTAATGAAGCTGACTTTCTGAGAGAGACTAAACTGCTTTTTTGTCATCAGGTGAAGACAATCCCTCTGTTATTGTCTGTCTGGACCGCGGGCCAATCAGAGGGGGAAAGGAGCAAGAGGCCAGAGTGATATTTGGTCTGACTCATTCTAGTGAACTTTACCAGAACATTTGGACAAGAGGTACAAAGGGACAGACAAAGCAATCAGTTACAACAGTGTGTGTGCGCACACAAACACGCATGCTTTGTTGCATGGTTTTAGACATGCATGCATGTTTGTGAGTTCAAAAACAGCCTAATAAACTCTCAAATTCTCTTGCAGACCTCATCTATAAGCTTTGTTCCCAAAAATAGCGAGTTGTTACTGTGTACATTTTAGACAGCAAAACAAAATATCATATTTTTAGTGTTTTGGTCTGCTTTTCCAGTTAAAATATCTAAGAGTACTTGAAACAAGACATATTTATATGAGAAGAAACACTACATATGCTTAAAACTTTTTTTTTTTTTTTTTTTTTATTTAATTTTTTTCAGATAATATATTTTTTAGGCAAGTTTGTTGTCTTTTTCTTTTTTTTTCACTTAAATATAAATGTGTTAAAAACAATTATAGGAAAAAATCTGCCATTCCAGTAAGACTAAATACACTTGTGTAAGATACAAAGAAAACACATCTCAATATCTTATGCTGTGTTGCTTCTGAAATAAATCAATTTTGCTTTAAGTATTTTTGATATTTTATCTCGAAAAACAGTCAAAAATAAGTTCACTTTTGAACAGGCTCTCCCATTGCATTGACATGCTTATGAGAAACTCCTGTTAACTCTGATACTGAAACCTAATTTGTTCACGTTAGTGTAGCTGCACAAACCAATGACACTTCAACCAGTTAATAATGGAGGAGCTGACCTCTATATAAGTCAGCTCTGAGTGCCATTTATTCAGAATTTTTCTCCTTCAGTGACAAAGATCATATCCTCGCTGACTCTGCAAGCAAGAAGCCAAAGAAGGAAGAAGCTTAGCCTGCTGCTCATCATCATGGAAGGAGCCTCTGGCATTAGAAGAAGCCAGATGCCTTCCCCTGTACATTTTCGAGCAGTTTCCTGCGGTGTTGTTGCAAATGTCGCAAAACAAGTCTGTATCATGCAGCGAACTTATGCATAATGCATACGGCCACAGTGAGTGCGTCGTCTGTCTGGGCAGCACCTACACGGAGGCTGTGCTCACTGGGACGACATGCTCTCAGTGTGAGAGTCGCACAGTGTGAGCCGGGTTTTAGAGGAATTAATTGTTTTATGAAGGCAGTCCTCCCCACTCGGCTCTTCTATTTCCTCCCTCCCCTAGGGGGAAGAAACAGCGGAGCAGTGGGGTTTTAACACCGGGCTCAAGTGAACTCATGCCGGCGCAGCCCCCGTGTGCTTAACTCTCCCCCCAATGCCTCGATTTGCCACAGTGCTTCACACATGAGAATTAGCATCCCTCGTCAGCTTCAAGCAGCTTGATTTCCCTTGGTGTATCTGAGGAGAAAGCCACCTTTGACAACTCCATGTCATCAACGGCTTCGGATGCTAAAGAGTGGGCATGAAAACAGTGGCCATCAACATTCCTCTCACCAATGGCCTGCTTCGTTACTGCCAGCAGTTCATGAGGAACTCACCAGAATGTGACACGCCCCCTACACTGCCCCGTGTTAATCCCTCTACTTCCACCGCTCTCACCACTGTTGACAGCATGGAAGAAAGACGTTATAGCAGTCTCCCCTCTCTGGAAGAGGCGGTCTCTGTGCCCATGCAGCACATCCATCTAAGCACTGCAGGATTACCTTAGCAACAGGACTTACTCATTCTCAGGCTGGTTGTGTGGTTGGCTCGGTGGTTGTGCTTCAAGTGTTTCAGACCAAACCTCTCCACACCATGGACGAGTCTGGCCAAGGTTCTGATGCCTTTAGAGAGCTGCACACAGCAACTGACCTGGTTCTGCATGCTACTAAGGCCACAAGGACGCTGAGAAAATCTCCATCTGCTCAGCAGCCTGCCAATCCAGTGCCACTTCAGCCTAAACCTGAGCCTGGATTTCAGCAGCGCCCCTGGACAGCGAAACACAAAGTTCCCCAACCCAGAGTGATATTGGACCATGAGCCTCAGAAACCACCCTGATCCAAACACAGAGAGGAAGAGGACAGGGTCATTTTTTGCAGAGGCTGGAACTCTTACTTTAGACAGAGTGATGGAAGCTCCATTCAAACTGGTCCTGTCCTTTTCATTCAGTGCGCACCCAAGCAAACTACTGCTGTGGTAGTGGACCCACGTACTCAAAAGAGCATTTCTCCTCTCCTAATTACCATGAATGTCAGTTCCCTGCCCCCGTACAGTGAACTTTTATTTGAAAAACTAGAATCACTTGCAATGCAATTTGGCTTCAGGCTTGAAAAGCTATCCCGGGTATCTCCGTTTCATTCGCAGACTGCCTCGCTTTAGAGGTGCTATTCAAACTTTGTTATGGGACAATGATGCTCATGTTCTCCGGTCCGAAGTACAAACGCTGATTCAAAAGTAGCCATGGAAACGGTTCCTCTAGCAAATAGTGAGTCAGGTTTTACAGCCACTACTTCCTCGTTCCCAAGAAAGATGGCATGCTCAGACCCATTCTTGATCTCAGACATCTAAACTATTATGAACTACTACTACTTATGGCAAGGCTGTTCAAGATGTTAACTTTGAAACATATCCTCACGCAAGTATGTCCCAAGGACTGGCTTCTGTCAGTGGATCCTCTGGACCTGTTCAATATGCGGCCCCTTCAGTACTGGCACAAAGCCCATGTTCCGTCCCACCCTTGGTGCCTGGGACGTTTTCATCTCAGGGTAACCCACCACTGCATTAGAGCCATGGCCCCTTGGAAAACCTCTTGCCTGTTTTAATGAGGAGTCAAATTGGGACTGACCTCCAGAAGTAAGTTGGTCATGACAGATGCCTCCAACTCAGATTGGGGAGCTCTGTATGAGGGAAGACCAGCATCCGGCAGAGTTACAAAGGGGCATCATGTCCTGGTCTGCTCAGACAACATAATGCTGGTAACCTTTATTAACCACCAAGTGGCTTGATGCCTTCTGTGGGCACAAGGTGAACTCCTGTCACTCAGAGCAGTTCATGTGCTGGACAGACTTAACCATGGGGCAAACATGCTGTCCTGGGACATGGAAGCTCCAGGAGAATGGAGGCTACATCCCCAAACAGTTCAAATGATTTGGTCACGATTGGCCCAGTGGTCACCTGTACACCTTCTCCCCAGTTGCACTGCTTCCTCAGGTCATCAGACAGGTCAGGGAAGTCAGATGCTCAGTCCTCCTTGTGGCCCCACTCTGGAGGAATCAGATGTGGCTCCCAGAGTTGTTTCAGCTGCTATCGGCAGCCCCCTGGCCGATACCAGTGAGGAAAGAACTTCTCTCGCAACTGAAAGGCATGATTTGGCATCCCCGGCCAGAGCTGTGGAGCCTTCATGTTTGGCCCCTAGTTGCGAGTCTTTGCAGCTCCCCCCGAGTATAACTAACACCCTTTTGGAGGCTAGAGCTCCGTCTACAAGACGTCGCTATGTTTTTTAAATGGTCAGCCTTCTCTGACATGTCTCACATGCTAACCTTTCTACAAGAGCTGTTGGACAAGAGGACAATCAAGACAACCCTTCCACACTCAAAGTGTATGTTGCATCACCCTTCTGGCGCTCACTAATTCAGATGTTGAGCAGGGTTCTAATCCATTCTGCCCCATTCGGGCTCTCAGAGTGTATGTTGAGTGCTCTGGCCTGTTTAGGCACTCAGAGCAGCTCTTTGTGTCCTTGGATGTTAGTGTGTTGTTTGAGAGGTCTTTTGTCCACTTAACTTTGTGGTTTAAAATATACTAGCTGAGCCCCCAGCATGAATTTTTTTAGACGACCATTATTTTAGAATTTTTCGCTTTAGTGTTTCCATGGAGAAGCCTCATGTTTGTCATGTGACACACCGCAGCCACAATAGCGCTGTATGATGCATGCATTGTTTTTATATTTTTTTTACATATTCACTAAAATGTTCACTATATTATGAAATGTCTAATATTCAGATTCTCAAATACGTGTAAGTAAATATATTTTGTAGTTTAAACACCTTCATAATGACCATGTTAGTTGATCTATGACGGGTGATGGGCAATGAACTCACAGAGTGGCTTCGTTCTGCACTTGCTTAAAGCACAGCACTATTGGACGCATTCCCCATAAGCTTGTCAAAGCAATGGAAGAGATGGTTCGAAAGGGAATGCTACAGTTACTAATGTAAACTCGGAAGGGAAAAGAAGTGGTGGCAGAAAGAAATACTTGCTCTGTTTGAGTACCATCTAAAAATGTGGAGCACCACAAGCACTGCATTTTTTAAAGATGTGAAATCAAGTTAAATAATAATTCAACCCAAAACATATCTCAAGACGCCTGCATTTTGTTCCAGTTCATTGCACTCTGTCTAACTTTTGTTAAACACAAGAACATGTCCTGTGAAAGTGCCCCCTCACTGTATAGATAGGCAAACAACAGCCTTTTTGCCAGTGATAGTCAAAAAAAAAAAAAAGACATTTGTGACTATGAACGGTTTTTTTTTTTTTTTTTTTTTTTTTTTTACCAAACTCGCACCAAGCTTAGAGCTATTTGAAAAGAATTAGCTCTCCGACACAACTCTCTCTGTGCTGCTGTCTTCTAGATTCTTCAGAGTTAAAGTGCAGTACAAGGATTTGCCATTGAGGCGAGTTGGTGGTATCACAGCGGATATCAAAATGGTAAAATCTAGCTAACTTACAGTCATGTTCTTTACTTTTCCTAAGAGGTGCACACTTTTTTCCTTTCACATCTACTGGCGAGACTTAGAATGATCTCTTGATCGCCTTCGCTCCTTTCTTCCAAAGAACCTTGTTAAAGCAATACACCTGCCGAAACCTACAGGCTCCCTTAAGTGAGAGATACTTTGAAACTGAAGAAAGTGCAAAAAACTACACTCAGAATAAAATATGCGCTGTGCTGGAGAAAGTGAGAAGCTGTCAACTACTGAATCACACCACATGATGAGAAATTCAATCCGGCATGAGGGTCAGAACAAAACAACAGCATAAACATTCAGAGAGGACGGCTTGTTTTCACAGTGCGTTTTTGAGTTTTTGTTAGGAAAATAGAAATAACCATTTTACATACCTAAAGCATGGCCTTTTCCTCATAGTTTAGGTGTACAATGAGCAGATGCCGATAACACATGAGGGGTCTGGGGTAGATAGTGGAGGTCAACTGTCAAAGAAAAATATGTGGAAGACAGGTTTGACATGGAGCTAGAATTAGTAATAAGTCTGCAGATTTCAGCCAACCAGTCCCAGGAAGAGGTAATTGAAAGGAAGCATAGATGGATAGACAGATGACCATGTGTATAAAGATTGATTGGCCGCGGAATAGCCTTGGAAGATTGATAACCCTGCTTGCTTTGACATGTATGCATGACCCACACACAAGAGCAGAGGTCAAGGCCATCCAGTCTGGATGATGTGTGGCATCTGTGCGTGTGTTGTAAATGAAAGGAGACTAATCCTGATCCTGAAGAATATTAAATCAAACAATGTATACAAGACTAGAGATAAAGAGACTACATCTCCATTAGGCGGTTCTGGAGGGTTGTGAGACAGAGAGACAGGTAGTTATTTAGTTAGTTAGTTAGGATCCATTGTGACAACATTCCTTTCTGTAAGGTTATTTGGGAGAGAGATCACAAGTTCAAAGATTCAGCATGCCAGGATCCATGAACATGTGTTTGAAACATTTTCCCTGTGTTTCACAGAAAGTGAACTTCTCTCTCATTTTAACTATAGCCTTTCTTTTTTCTTTTTTTTTTTTTTTTTTTGCTTTATTTTAATTGTTGTATGCCCAAAGCAGTACAATGAACACATTTAAATGGCACTCTTAACAATTTCAGGCAGTTAACAAAAATAATACAAATTAAAATTCTGTAATCATTTACTCACCCTGATGTTGTTGCAATGACTTTATCATCCACATGACTTTATTTCTTTTGTGATAAATGTTCTGGCTGCTCTTTTTCATCCAGTGAATGAGGACTGACACTTTCAAGCTTAAAATTGAGTCTAAAAGCATAATGTACTTTAGGTATCATAATAGGCCATATGACTCATGTGATATAAATTTTCTCCTTTTGTTTTTATTGTAGAAATAAAGTCTCACTAGTTTGAAACACACATGAGGGTGAGTAAATGATGACCAAATCTTCATTTTTATGTGACCCGTTCCGTTAAATGATGGTGATACATACACAAACTCTGATAAATGGTATTAAAAGTAGTTTGTTTTTCACACTCAAGTAAACATATGTTTGTACTAAAGTTTGTTCTTTGGATACAACAGCTGTACGTATGCTTGGATGAGTTCTCATTGATGAAATGAAAAACATCTGTCTGCCATTTCTGATTGGTTTTCTGTCAGACCATAGTGCTGTGCTATGGTATGAGCTTCCAGATGTTCAGCATATGGGCACCAAGGTACATATGTAGAGATAATGCCATATTACAGAGCACAGGTAATCAGACTTCAGTCCAAATGCCACTCAGCTCTCCAACTAAACTGGATTTTACCAGAAAGCAAGGAAATTAAGAGGACGCCAAACTTTAAAATGATTTTAATTGACTCTTTTAGAGTGTTAGTATTCAGTTTTGTTGGTAGATGTTGTATCAACATGATCATTTATTTTTTCTTGTCTGCTGCCTTTAACATCACATCTCAGGATGGTCACTAAAGGTTTTGGACTGTGTAGATTCGTATGATGCCATCAAAGAATCAGTGTTTTCATGATGTCATTTGTCACATGACATTTACCGCTCATGTGATCTTTGTTGAATATACCCAGAAATGTCATGTCATAGATATTAAAAGCTTCGGCCCTGTTCCATTGTTACTATTGCTACAATGGCATTTTCAAACAAAATATTTCATTCAGATCAGAATGACTGCAGCTTTACTCCGTGTGCAAACCAGACACGATGAGAAAAGTCTCCAGCAACAAGCACATTTTCCAGTATATTCAGAATTAATATATTCAGTACTAATTCTGAATATATTAAATGAAATTTAATATATTCAGAATTAAATTTCATAATATTTAATAGCAATTATAATCATATATGTATAATTATATAAAATATAATGTATTATTATTAAATTAATTTATTTTGAAATGAATTCAAATGTCACATATCAAGTTTTAATTTTATATAATATAATATAATACTTACTGCCTCTGCAAATTTTAGTCTGTACTCTGTTCATTACTCTTTCTTTTTATAATTCTTATTTTATAACTACATTTAAAAAAATAATGTAAATAATTTAAATGGGTATTTCCATTAATTATATTTTAATGAAGTCTTTCATATAATATAATATAATATAATATAATATAATATAATATAATATAATATAATATAATATAATATAATATAATATAATATAATATAATATAATATAATATAATATAATTGTCAGTACATTTAAACCTGTACTTTGCTCACTGCTCTTTCTCACTCATCATTCTCTTATTTTGTAAATACATTTAAATACATTTATTTAAATAATTTACAGTAATACATTTTAATATCATTAATTAAATGTTAATTTTAATTTTAATGAAGTTCTCAGTCTTTCATCTTACATTCATTTTTATTTTATACAGTATCTCTGAATAAATTATCATATGACTGTGCCGTTTTTTTTTTTTTAGCTCCTCTTATTTTGCTCCTTCCCTTCCCTTCTCATAAATGAGGCAAAATTTCAGTCCTGCTGTACCTACTGCTCATGTTTGGGTTGCTAAGGGACTCACTCCATATGCTGAAATTGTCCTGACAGCCCAAGGTCATATTATTTTTTTTTTTTTTTTTTCACCTTCTCACTCTCTCTCGCCTCAAAAACAGCCGTAATGAAACTGTCCACATTACAAGACTATTTTATAGGCCTAAAATGGAAAAATATCCAGTGTCGGCCCCGTGAGGTCTTGTCAGGCCCAGTGTCTGCTTGTGTGTGTTTCTCTGAGAACACATGCGGAGTGATCATTTTTAATGGGAGTGCAATAGTCCACACCTCCTCATGCAGCAGGATCTGTGAGCAGGGGAGAGGTGACAAGACTAATTATGAGAGAGAGAGAGAGACAGAGAGAGAGAGAGATAGACAGCGAGAGGGAGAGAGAAATAAGGTGAGAGGGAATATATAAAAGACATATAAATGATAAAAAAGTTTTATTTTCAGCATCTGTACACTTGGAGATGGGGATTGTGGGAATGCGTTGTGCATTTACCTTCTTTTGATTAGTTCTCCTGAGAATATCTGTGCCAGAAGCTTCGGCCCTGTTCCATTGTTTGCTACAATGGCATTTTCAAACAAAATATTTCATTCAGATCAGAATGACTGCAGCTTTACTCCGTGTGCAAACCAGACACGATGAGAAAAGTCTCCAGCAACAAGCACATTTTCCAGTCCACACTGAACAAAAAACTGCTGTGCGACGTGACACAATCACAGCCAAAGATATTTGAGGTTTAATCACAGATGTGCAGTGGGATTGTTGACCAATGAGATTTCACTGTGGGCAGGGCTAATCAGGCCAAATACAACAGAAATAGAAACAAAGCAATGGACAGAATGTCTGTCTGTGGTTGTGAATGGTCAAGGACATTTTTCTTTTTTTTCTTTTTTTTGCCCTCATTACAGTTACAATGTAAGCCAAAACCCAGATGCAGACCAAAAATAAAAGTCACATTTACAGTATGTGGTCTCAAGACAATAAATGAGGTCTACACAAGGTACTGACAGAAATAAAGGCCAAATGAATGTAGTTAATCCAGTAACAGGATGTTTCATTGACTTTTATCCCTAAACAAGCATGAAGGAAAGTTTGTTCTCCCTCCATTTTAATAAACATTCAAACTTCTCTCAAATAGCTGGTTGTAAATACATACTGACAGCCAGGGCACCACTTGGCACCACTTAGCACCACGTGGGCATTAGCAATAAATGGATAAGGTAATTGGATTTGTCTTTCACTCTGTTAATTCTTTCGCAGATTATACAAGACAACCAGTTTGTTTATTAAAACAGAAAGACAGAGGAAGTGATTTGGCTGCTTATAGCGAGCTAAACACACGTCCCCCTGAGCTCTCAGTAGATCCAGGCGAGCTTGTGAGTGGATTTGTCTGAAGCATCACACTCCTAATTGGTTTTGAAAGTTTTGAGGGCTAATGTCTGTTCTTGAACTTCCTGTCACCGTGATTTCTGACAAAGCAGCCACAATCAGCTGCTTTCCAGAGGATGGCTAACATCAAAGTCCTGCCCTCGTTACTCCCATCATGCTTTCTTAAAGGGATAGTTTACTTAAAAATAATCACTGTCGTCATTTACTCACCCACATGTCATAACAAACCTATGTGAGTTTCCATATAATGGAAACATTTTGAGAAATGTCTTTTTTTTTTTATATGCTTTTAATACATGTTCCTGGTCTTAAACCAGGTGCAATTGCTCTGTCCGTTTTGATTGTTGCTGGTCAGATTGTACAATATCAGTGACAATGTGACAGCATTTGTCTGTGTGTATCATGTTTTGATATGATCATTGTAAAGCTAAATTTAAATGGTACCAAACTAACTCAAACAAGCCCTTCTTTTGGCTTTGATGAGAGAAGCAATTTGTGCTTTGTTCATTCCAGAGTGAACTTTAGGTCATTTTTATAACACAATCATAATGTGATGTCAACACTAATTATTTAGCACTATATCAACCTTATGAACATTTAAAACTGTACTACTTTCTATCTCTTTCTCAAGACCGCAATCTTAATTTTCCCATACTGACAGAACATCATTGGAGGCAAATTCAAAGAAGTTAATCGGCCACTAATGAGCTTGTGAGTGATCAAAGACAGGAGATTTTGGCCTACAATGAAAGAAATTTGGTCTAGGTAATATTTAATTAAAATAGCAATGCTCCACCTCTAAAATGACTTTATTTGCAGACTTTACCAACCACCTATCTCTATTCTTGTATATGTGTACATTTTTCATAGTCCAATTTATTCTTGAATTGTAAAATCAGGATATATTACTAAAAATAATAAAAATATTTAAAAAATATGAAATGGAAAAATAGATATAATAAAAAAGTCCCATCATATATGTTTCATTAATTTATTTATGCAGCTTTAAATATATTCTAACTGTAATTCAAGAAGTATGTTTTAAATGAAAAATAAAGTACTGTACAATTAAATTACACTAGAGGTACTTGAAAAGGTTCCATTTTAACACAGCTAAATATATTAAAATATAGTGCAATTAGCTTAAAATTGATAGCATATGAAAATATATCTTAAAGAAAACTTAACATACTTAAAGTTGTTCCAAAATAACACATTTAATATGTGTTTATAGTACAATTAAAATAAAACAAGTGCACTAACAATAGTACAAATTACTGTGAGTGTATTTCTTTTTTTTTTTTTGCCTTGGCAAGAAACATTTCTTATTATTATCAATGTTGAAAATGGTTGTGCTGCTTAATATTTTTGTGTAAACCGATAGGACTAATATTTCATCGGGATTGTTCAATAACATTATTAATTGTAACATTACAAATGTCTTTACTGTCACTTGATCAATTTAACACATCCTTTGTGAAAAAAAGATAAAAGTACAGATTTCTTAAAAAAAAAAATGTACTAACTTCAAACTTCTTAATGGTTGTGTATGTTAAAGTCAAAGCATTTTAGTTGTACCTTCTCTACTGATAAAATCTGTTCTTTCTTCTCTCAGGAACAGAAAACTTTATGCCATTTTGTTAGGTAAACCACACTTTTCATGGACCTATTTAGAGCATTAAAAAAAGATAGTAATGGATGTTTAATCTGCAGTCTTATGTTACTCTCTAGGCAGCGTTTGACCAGATTTCATTGCATTTCAGATGTCAGATTGCTCTTGTTGAGGTGAGTGAGATATTGAATTAATTGCTCATTTTTGATCCAATGAATTAATACAGACCGGGGTGGATTCTTGACTGAATAGACAGTGCTACAGCTCAATGTCTTCCACCTCAGGCTCATGTTGTAAGTATCACAAACTGTAAGTATAACGAACACACACAAACCTACACAGATTCTCAAATAACAGAGAAACAGGCAGATGCTATATCACATGTTTTATTCATTTGCCAAATTGTGCACTGCTCAACACTGCAGAGGCCTGAAAGCAACAGAGATTTCAATAAATGAGAACAACAAAAACAAACACAAGGTATAAAAAAAAAAAAAAAAATCCTTTCGTAAGATAAAGGTGGGCAAACCAGAGGCAAGGCAGCAGAGCTGAGCTGAAGAAGAAAGCAAAATAATCGGCTCCTCGATTCGGCCAACGACGGCATTATCACAGAGCAGCGTCGTGGATGTCACACCCCGCTGTGGCTGTGAACATGACACCTTCTCTCTCCTCTCCTAATCTCGTTCTCTCTCCCTCGCACACACGCACTCTATATTTAGTTTTGCCTTCATTCCCCATTCTTTCCCATATTGGGTTTCTCTTATTTGTCTCTGTCATTCTTCAGTGCTTTTCTCAAACTGGGTTGTTCCCACACTTCTCTTCTCCTTACCTTTCCTCATCCCAAACTGCAATGGAATATTAATACTGTTTTATCATCTAGTTTCCTACATCTTTGTGGACTTGACATTTCCTCCACATTTTTATGCATTATCACCAAGCTACGTTCTTCTCTAGGGTCCCAGCAGGCAGGGCGTCAAACTTACTTTCTCCTCCTGCATGACCTCAGTGTCTGGCTAGGATCCAGCGAATTTGTATTTATTCATTTATTTTATGATATGCCAGCGAATTTGTATTTATTCATTTATTTTATGATATGCACTGAGGAGAAACTATGTAAGATTTTTTTTTAAATAAGTCTTATGTGTTCTGCACTTAGGAGAAAACTATGTAAAGATTTTTTTTAAACATAAGTTATTTATTTATCAAAAAATTACAGTTACAACAGTAATATTATGAAATATTTTATATATATATATATATATATATATATTAAAACTTAACTTATTTCTGTGATTTCTGTCATTTATTTTTAGCAGTCAATATTCATTAATCACTTCAGCAGCCTCACATGATCCTTCAGAAATCAATCTAATTTGGTGATTTGGTGCTCTATTATAATTTCATATTATTATCAATGGTGTGCTGCATAATGTTTTTGTAGAAACAGATTTTTTTTTTTTTTTTTTTTGATTCCTTAATGAATAGAAAGTTAAAAAAGAACAACATTTATTATATGGACATTTTTGTAACAGTGCAAGAGTCTTTAGAGTCATGTTTGATGAAATTAATGCATCCTTGCATTCCCACCCCCTCCAAAAAAAAAAAAAAAAAAAAAAAAATAAAATACATCCAGGCCACAATGTTTATGGAACAGTATTTGTCTACTTATGTCCAGTAATTATTGTTTTTGTTTTATTTTTTTTATACTTATTTTTTTTCTTTTTCTTTTAAGAAATAAAAGTCATTTGGGATTGAAAATATAATATTGTTAATATTTTTCTAACCTTGTGAATGGAACACATTTTTTTTGAATGGCCACATGATTTCCTGGACCATACAGTAGTAGTGTGATGGGTGAACACACTCCTCATGGAAAAAGACATTTAATTGAAAATAAAAAAAACATTGAGAAAAAAAGTTGAGAAATCACCCAAGGTCTCGAATAAGATGAGTTTATATACTAAGATTCAGACTGCTGACAGACAAATGTTCCTTTTTTTTGCTGTATATCAATCATTTAACAAATCATAGAGCAAGATACAATGAGATACAAACATTCCTTAGTTCTGTCTCAAGGTTTACTGAATTAAATAGAATTTTACGCAGTAGGTTTAAACTGCCCATTCATCGGTTATAAGGGAGAATGTTTCATTCACATTCAGCTCAGCCTCACCTGCCTTTTAAGCTTCAATAGCTTTGTCCCATTCAGATTATTTTAATACCCAGTGCAGGGGGTCTGATGAAAAGGTCAGGCTAGCTGAATTTGAGGGCCAGCTGTCTCCAGTTAGGGTTTGTTGAGCAATTATTTCCATATCTGGATAACTTGGTCATTCGTCTCTCAGGAATGCTTTGTCAGAGAATGAAAGCTGTAAATCTGAAATGAATTCTCACAGGGACAGGCAAGGCATGCTGGGAAACTGTAACCTTGACAATGAAAGGGTACACATAAAAACGGTGCAATTTTTCTATCATTTATACTGGTATTAAAAAAAAAAATGTATTTTGAAACCTAGAAATTATGTGGTGTAAATATTAAAATGTTTCCAGGAAGATCTTTCCCTTTCTTCTTTTGAAAAAGTGTGGAGTGAACTTCAATGAACTGCAGAGTTAACACAACAAAAGCTAACCTTGCTCGCCACGCTAACTGAGAGGAGTTTGTTGCAGCTCCGCTGTGAATGAACTTCCCAGATGATCTCTAAAACAAAACTTTGACAGTTGGATAAAAAAACCCCCCCCCCCCAAAAAAAAAAAAATGAAAAAAGAAAAAAAAGACCAAAAAAAAAATGTTCTAACCAAATAAAAAAGGAAAAAGAAATAATAATAATAAATAAATGGTCACTGTGTTATTAATTATATATATATATATATATATATATATATATATATATATATATATATATATATATATATTTCCCTTGGTATTACTGCTGGAAATATTTAAAATAATTATTAAAATTATTTATTTATTTATTTTTTCCCTTGTTTGGTAGTTTAAACCAAATTAAATATTGAAACTGACTTTTAAAGATGAACCCATCCTGAAAAATATTCACTGAAGCAAAAAAATAAATTAAAAAAAATAATAACATCTAGCCCCATTCTTCCCTATAAACAAGTGTATCATTCATTTTCAACATTGCCCTGTTGTTGGCTACATATTAATGTTGTAAATAAGAGTGCTAATTGATGAAATCGTGTGAATCTTAATGTTCCACCATTAAGGAAGAGCAGGTGTGAGTCTAAAGTTAAAAAATGTGATAGTCTAGGTTGAAGTGAAGCATCCAGGGCCTGGTAGGATGTAAATGCGATTCCCCTGCGACAATCAGGCCTTGACTGTTTAACATTTATTTTCAAGCAACCTGTTTTTTTATGCAGTCCAAAGGGTGAAACATTTTCAGCAGATGCCTCAAAATCCATCCTGAGACCCTTTCAGGCTGATGCAAGAAGAGAAGAAATTAAAAAAATGAACACAAAATGGTTTAATTGGACAAAATCACTGCGCTGTGTTCTGAGAGCAGTCTCATGGTGACAATTATAATTTTATCTGGTGAAATTCAATGTAGAGGAGAGTGATAGGGCTCTTTTGGGTTCTCCCATTCCAATTAACCATCCAGTTAATAACGCAACCGCTTTTTAGATTTCAGTATCTGCATTGAGAATTGATTTCTATTGGTTTGCTTTTCTTTAATTAAGAAGAAAAAAAAAGTTGTAAATGTGTTCTCCAATCCAATGTATTATTAGTTTGGTTTTGTATATAAGCACATTGTGGTATGTCTTAAACTTCATATTTAAGTTCAATTAATATACTTTAATGTATTTTGTAATTAGTTAGGTTGTTTATTTTTTGTTCTTCTGTAAAAGCAGACATTTAAGTGTGCAATGACTTCTACCTTGTTTAAATGTCATTTTCATCACAGTTCCTGCTAACTGATGTGGCAAACAGAATGTGATGTAAAAATCCTGCTCAATCATTATGGTAGACCTACACGATAAAACCTTCAGAGGTCAACGGAGATCTTGAGTCATCAAAACAGGACAGGCAATCAACTGACAGGTGGAAGTGTTTGATGATGTAATTTCCTGCACCTGTCGTTCTCGCAGGAAGGCGCTGCTTCTACATTTCATTATGATGGCTCGCTTCATTCGGATTGCGAAGGTCAGGGAGTTCGGGGTATTAAGTCCATGTGATGCATCTTAAATTAAGCGCTTAAATCTGCAGACTTTGCCGCCAGACCTGGTAATTCAATTTGTTCATGGTCCAAACTAGGGCTGTTTTTATGCAAATACTTCATCTAACCTCGTACGTTCATCTATGACTAATTAGCCATGTACAGAAACGTGGAAACAGAACAAGAACATAGCATCCTGTGTTGCAAAGGGAGATTTATCAGAGGGCATTTTAAGCACAGGAAGTAAATGATCCAACAAAATACATTAACCTTATTTACTAGATAGAGAGGCTTATTAGATCGCTCACCACAATGAGCTCAGCTTGGTGTCTCTGTCATTTCTAGCACATTAAGAAACACACAAATCAGGCCTTTGCTAAAGTTTATTACATTATTTAGCCGAGAGAATGACCTTGATGTTTCCTTGGAACATTTAACCAACCCCAAGGTAGACATTATAGTGATGAATACACAGGAACACTGACAGCAGCCAAATCTTATCTATTTACAGAGCATGAGGAAGAACCTCTCTCTCTCTCTCTCTCCATTTGCTCGTTTGGACCTCATGCTGTGGCCTCTTTACTCATTTGTCATTACACCCTGCTCTTCCACTGTCAGCTCAGCAGTGAGTGTCGAAACCCGCCAAGGCTGCTCATTCTCTCCATCTCTTTTTTTCTCTCTCACACACAGGTCCTCGCTTAATCTCTCGCCCCTCCTTTTTTCATCTATCAATAACCAGTTCCCAGGGTCATCAGGGGAATATTTAACACATTCAATCGGAGTCAGAGTTTTTATTAGTTTCTGCTTGGTGGGCCAGCATGCATTCGTAAGTCTGATAATTAAATTCCAGGTATGAATTTGGTTACACCTCTATAAAATCCTGACTCATATCACAAGGTCTGCGGTGTTGTGTTTCCACTGTGTTTGTACCAATGAAATCACCAAACTGCAAGGAAAAATTATCATGATGATGTCTGTAAATATGTAAGTTGACTGAAAAATTTGAGGTTGTGAGTTGTTATCAAGCTAGTTTAAGTCTGTGTTGCTGGTATTGTTGTATGTGCCTGCTTGACCTGCTGAAAACACCAGGACTAACATACTGTTCATGACCAGATCATTGCGCTCAACCAGCAATGTCTTTGATGAGGCAAGCTGACCAAGTTTCATAAATTTCATAAATTCAGCTCTATGTTAAGACTGTGTCTTAAGAACTTGTCTGACCAACTAGTAGTTAGCTAATAATCAGTCTTTTTATTTTCAGATTCAAATTAGACCAATCTATGTCGTTACATAACTCTGAAAAACGTATCACCAGTCTTAAAAAAAAAAAGATGAATATCTTATAAGACTTATGTAAGCATTTTATGCAACAAACCACTGTTGTTTAAAAACATCCTAGCAACTGCATAGCAATGTGCTAAAAAGCATAGATATGTATATGTAGATGCCTCATTAGCAACTGTTTCTATAGGCCACTATATGTAAGCTGTACACCATATTGTAATGTTCAACTTGACGTCATTTACCATAATAATCAATAAATATTCAAAGATACCACAATCCTTACATATCTATGGTTCCGCCCCTCTCTCGCATTCTCACCTGTGAAAGGTTATCCCGTTTCTTCAGGAATTTAAATCCCCACAGTTTTTACAACCATCTGCTGTGCAGGATTGTGACATCTTTAAATATTCATTGATTATTATGGTGAATGACATCAAGTTGATCGTTGAAAGATGGCGGACACATCTACTTTGCTTGGTGCTGTCGAATGAGGCATCTACCTATACATATATGCTAAAAACCACTCTGAACACCTTAGCAACCACATAGCAACACCATGACAACCATGCACAACAACAGCATAGCATTTTGGAGGTACATTTTGCACATTTTCTTATATAAAAACATAAAATTTACTACCATATTTATTAAAAAGAAAAAAAGTGCAAAAATATAATAATATATGCATAACATAAATGTTGTTCTTTTAAACTTTGTATTCATCAAAGAATCATTTCCGCAAAACATTACGCAGCAAAACACTTTTTAACACTGATAATAATAATAATAACCTTTATTAATAACTGAGCACCAATAATCAATGACAATTCTGCATCAAATCAGCGTAATAGAATGATTTCTGAAGGATTATGTGACACTGAAGAGTAATGGCTACTGAACATTCAGCTTTACCATCCCAGGAGTAAATTACATTTTATTCAAATAGAAAAGTCAAATAATATTTCACAATATTACTGTTTTTACTGTATTTTTGACCAAATAAATGCAGCCAGTGCAGGTGATCATTAGAGACTTCATTAAAAACATTAAAACATCATCTAATATAATATGTCAAACAAATGTCAAAGTCCTTGACATTGATATTGGTGACTTCACAGACATAAAGCTTTATAATTTTACATTTGTTGATTGGTTTGGTTAGACCCTCTGTCCAACAAATACTTTTTGTAGCATTTGGAAGTATTTGTTATTCATCATTATTCATGATTTTTGAATAAAGTATGGATTATCATCCTGCAACACTAATAGCTGCGTAGGTCAGAACAGGATTACATTACAAAATTACTTCTGTTTTTGTTTCTCACAGGTGTTGTGGCACTCATATTCTCCGTTAAATTAAAACATTAACTCCTGCTCTCAAAAGGACAAATTAGTATTGGCATCTGTAGAAGTTTTTTTTTTTTTTTTTTTTTTTTGCATTTTCCTGTATTCAATCCTGCACTTGTAACCCGGCATAAAATATCTACATAACTATTAACTATTCCTCATGGAGGGTCAGGAAGGCAGAAGCGTGTGTTTATTTACAGAGACCCTTCATTGATTCACACTCACAGGGATGGAGTAAAGCCCTCTGCAAATACACAGTCTCTCACATCTCAGCTACGCTTTTTTTTTTTTTTTTTTTTGCCTCCCTCGCTTGAACTCGATCAGGGATGCAGAACGAGTTTGTGACCTCCTTCACCTTGTGAGAGGGAGCCCCCTCCTCCCCGTTACCTCTATCCTGACTGCAGCGCACACCTTCTCCTGATCAATACGCAATCAGTCGTTCTGTTCCTCAGCTACCCGGTCATCAAAACTGTTTACAAAGCTAACAATTACTTTCTGAGATAACGCTCTAAATTACTGGCACAAACCGCGATGCTACTTCCAAAGTGCATGAAGATTAAAAATAAACGTGTCTAGTATCTAAGATTTGTTTATTGGGTTATTTGTGTATATTAAATTGGATTATCATCCTGCTTTTTCATATTGATTGATTACTGAGATCTACTATGGTATAATTTAAAGGAACAGGTCAAACAATATTAAAATTCAGTCTTCATTTAATCATCATATCATTCATAACCTGTATCTTATTTTCATGTTCCATACAAATGAGAAGAAAATGGAATTCTGTGCAATTACAACACATGGGAACTGAGGGTTTAGAGCTTTGGAAATATAAATCGGTTCATACTACTCATGTTCCAAATTTTCTGAATCATAAGATAGACCAGTATAATTAAGATGCACCAAAATCAATCTTCTGTTATGGTAATATTGTGAAACATTATTACAATTTAAAATACGTGTTTGCTATTTTAATTTATTTAAGCAGCCATTTCTTATTGTTATCAATGCTGAAACAGATTAATGCACCCTTGTTCAAAATAAAAAGTATTAATACATTTTTAATGGTAGTGTACATTGCATGCACAGAGACTGAAGTTTGAAAAAAAAAAAAAAAAAAAAAAACATCTGATTGCGATTACTGCATGCATTGTGATACTAGAATTACATCTTCACTATGATTACAAAAATAAAGTTAATCCACTGAAACTTTGAATGTTGGCTTGACAAGACCTTGCCTGGAAGTTACAGCAGTTTGGAGGTCATATGGACAGGCAGAAAGAGATGGACTGATAGATTCAATTTCAAATTTTTGTTTGTCAGTTGTTGATATTAACTTGCTGTCTGTTGTTAAGTCATCCATGTTTGGAATCTTACCACAATAAATGAAAGCTATCCAAATGTCATAAATAATATAAATAGAAGATCACTGGGGTTAACAATATAAACAAGCTAGATACTGCAGCAATAGTCCTCTTGAAGAGCAGAATTTTATAGAATGAAGTATAGGTTTAATTTTGTGCTTCATGTTTTAAAGTGAAGGTATATGAATTGCTGGTCATTTCAGAATGTTTACATCGATTTTAAAGGTCTGAGTGGAGGCTAATTCAGCCTCTTTATACTGACCTGACCTTGTGCACATTTTTTGCTGGTTTTACTGTCTGAGTTGAAGTGTTTACCACTCTCACCACTTTAAATAAAGGAACATTTCTTAAAAGACTGAGTCACAGTACCCCACACTAATAATGGATGACATCTCCTAATGCCTAATAATCTCAAATGAGGCAGTTCTTTGAAAATTATTTTGGGTTTGTGGCAATTTGTGCATGGTTAATTGCCCATTAATATCCATTAGTTGGGTTGCTTATATAATTCATTATGTGTTGTGTATGCTCTTAGTGGATCCGTGCATTTCCCTTCAGAGCAGCTTTATATAATCCATTTGTATGAGTCCACTGATTCTTATTCTTAAAGCTATTTTCATTGAAGAGTGAAGCATTACAATCAGCATCACTACATGATTGCATACTATAGCTGCTAATCATATGAGTAATGCTAATCATTTTTTGTTTGTTTGTTTGTTTGTTTTGTTTATTTGTTACATGGGATATATACATAAACATTCTAAAGCTTCCTGAAATGTGCAGCTGTCAAACATAATAGTTTCTGCTACAGTCAAAAGGTTCTAAAGGGTTGTGTTTTGGAAGAACACTTCAGGGATCATGTTCTTTGAAATATATCTTATTTTCAGATATTCTGGGAAAGGCTGAGAAAAGGGAACAGGGTGGATTTCTTGTTTTTCAGAATGTTGCTTAAAGCCCATGAATTTGTGAAAGAAATGTAACGAGTGTGTTTGAGAAGGGACCTGAGTCTGAAAGATGAATCCTTTTCTCTTCTTGTTTTGAGACTGTTCCAAAGTAGGGAGGTTGGGCTCCTTATATTTTATTTTTTTTGCCCGTTCACTTTTTCATTTGTTTTCTTCCTTTCATTGAGGAGCAAATATAAAACGGTGAATTAAATATAATTTTTTTAATTAGAGGAGGGAATAGTGAAAACACATTTCAATAATTCCACTTCCCAGGTCAGGGTCACCAGGTTAACACATTTTGGAAGCATTTTACAGATCTCACTGTTGAATGAATTGCATTAATAATAACTGCATTTCCGTTTTTAGCAAAGTTTTCCTGTTTTATGCACTGCAGCAAGAGTGCAGGTTTGGTTCCAACTATGGTAGGCACATTTTAAAATCAAACTATATTTATAAACATAACCCTGTATCATATTTTACACTGTGCACTTGGGTTAATAATTAAACTTTCTTTCTGTAATTTAAATATTATGCATTAATAAACCTTGGTTTAACATTTAAATTTGCATTAATGAGCTCATTAATAGTTTGTTTTCAGTCATGTGATTCTGACGCATGAAAATCAGATGGAGGGCAGGAAGTGAAAAGCAGAAATGATGAGATGGAGGAAAGTCCATACTGTACTGGTTTAGACACTATTGTAAGAGAAAGTTATAACAAATAAAATCACAACATATGTTCGATGTGATCCTTATGTTATGAAAAGGAGTGATTTTTCTACCAAACTGAAATACTTGCCTGCCATAGGGGCGGTGGATATAAGCAACAACTTGGTCCTCCAGACGTCCTTCTACTACAGAAAACAAATAAAAGCATACAAAATTATGGAGGCATACAACTTTTTTATAAAGCAGTGATGTGATGTCATGTGTAAACAAGCTATTATAATAGACGGATACAGCTTGAAACAATAACACAACTTGTTTGGATATATTGATGTTTAATATTTGTGTAAGTTGTTCCAAAGCTTTAGTTTTTTTTCATTTGCTGAACACAAAATCAAACAGGTGTCCGTAACCAATGACTTAAAGGGATACTCCTCCCCAAAATTAAAATTTTGTCATTAATCACTTACCAGATGTTTTTCCATGCAAGTAAAAGATTGTTTAGTTTTAGGAAAAGTTTTTAAGATATTTTGGATGAAAACCGGGAGGCTTGTGTCTGTCCTGTAGACTGCCTAGTAAAATACACTATGAAGGTCCAGAAAAGTATGAAAAGCATCGTCAGAATAGTCCATCTGCTATCAGTGGTTCAACCGCAACGTTATGATGCGATGACAATATTTTTTTGTATGCAAATAAAACAAAAATAACAACTTTATTCAACAATTTGTCTCTTCTGTGGCAGTTCTAGTGTTAAATGATGTATATGAGCAGCTATGTGGAAATAACATTGTATAAAGCTTTATAAATAATATTTTCAAAAATTTATTCAAATGATTACAAAGTTGCCATTGTTTGGTGAGGAAAAAATACACATGGGTTCTTTTTTTAAGTTTGGTGCAGGTGTGTTGAATATAAATGAATATAAATGTAGGACAATATTTATTGGTTAAAACACTTGACCACGAAAACAATATTTCATAAGAATCAGGCTTACTAGTTTTGATTGGAACAGTTACTTAACGGCTTCCAAAGTAAATGCACGACTTTCATTTACATCGTCCACTCACAAATCCCCAGTACAGGCTGCAGTGATTCTGAGGCTGCTACCTAGATGGTCATTTGGGCCCATATTTGAAATTATACGTATTATGCCCTATATTTGTCACTGCAATTGTACTTTAAAAGGCCATGTCTTATGCTGTGTCTACTCTGCTCATTGCCTTATTGCTCTGCAACAGCTGTAACTGCAACCGGACGCATCAAAGCAAATGTCATCGAGTCCTGGCTCGTACAGTGTAGACAGTATCGCTGATTATAATGATTTCTATTTGCTTTGGACGTATAGTGAGGGTATTACTGATGATGTTTGGGATATATGAAAGATCCTGATGGAAATATAAAGAAGCCTTACACTCCAACAGTCTTTTGGAAACAGGATTTTTTTTAAGCACACAAACTTCTTCAACTCCATTTGAATGGAGTGTCCATAGGATGCAGTCCCTCACAGGGGGGCAAAATTAATCTGCAAAATAATTGCAAATCTCATTTCATTTTTTTTTTTTTTTTTTTTTTTTTTTGTGAATTTAATTCTTGTTTGTGAAATGCTAAGATTTATTTGTGGATCTCATTCTATTTATTTATCAATACGTTTAATGTGTGTTAAATCTCTTTACATTTATTTGTGGATCATAATCTATTTATTTGGAATTATGCAACATTATGCAAAATTATAGATTATATGTATTTATATAAATTAATATTTTTTTGTGTGAATTTAAATCTTGTTTGTGAAATGCTAAGATTTATTTGTGGATCTCATTCTATTTATTTATTGATATGATTAATTTGTGTTAATCTCTTTACATTTATTTGTGGATCATAATCTATTTATTTGGAATTGTGAAACGATTCTACCCCCATATTCACTTGTCGCTATCTATTGGCGTAGAAATAGTTGGATGAGTGATTCATCTGTGAATGAATCAACAAGTGAATCATTTTGTTTTATTCGAATCACTATATGAATCAAATCCCTTCCCCCAATCACCTTCGAAGACTCAGCAGCAATTTGAGCAAACTGTTGAGGTAATGTTAAGATTTAAACACGTTCCGATTTAAGGACCTTTGTTTTAGAGAACCGTTTAACTTTTGTATATGTTTAATTGAGCTTGTTCAGTGTATTTTCTACTTCAGCTGTTAAACGCCATATTGTTGGTGTTGTTTTGGAGAGAATTATTTGTGTAGTATGAATCTCTGATATTGAAAATTAAGTCCACTGATTTAGTTCCTCATAGGAATGTGATTTAGGAGCATTGCAACATGTTTTTAGTTGATAGCCCTTGTCTACATAGAGCATGAAATTAATTTAAGCAGGGCAGGGTAACTTCAGCGTGTCTGCAACCCTGAAGCTGCTCTGGACTGTTTCTAATGCTTCCCTCACTCAGTCCTCAAACACAGATCTCATTGAATGGCAGGATAAAGTGAACAAATCAGGAAAATGCTCTGTTCCAAAAAATAGTGATCTGCCTGTAGGCAAGTACATATCAACCGGTAGGTAATGTAATTACTGTGCATCCTTAGATACTTTGTTTCCTCCAAGTACTAAGGCAGCTACACATGCTTCTATGTTGGAGAAATCAGAATGCATTGCAACATGCAGTGGTGGTGTGGTGGGGGGGGGGGTCAATAAGGCAATGATGTCATAAATTGACCAAATGTACAGTACAAGACATTTATATTTTAATGAAAGCTTTCTATTTCAAATGCATGGTTTTGAACTTTTTTATTCATTAAAGAATCCTGAAAAGATGTATCATGATTTCCTCAAAAAATATTATGCAACTTTTTTCAGTTGATAATAATAAGAACTGTTTCTTGAGCACCAAATCAGCATATTATGGTGCTTTTCCACCGCGTAGTACGACTCGGCATGGCACGGCTCGTTTTGCGTTTCCACTGCAGTTTAGTATCACTAGAGTGGGCGGGATTATTCACATGTCATTAGTGCGCCGCCTTTACTGCCGTTACTCCTGATAAACTTTTTCATACCGCGTCGCCCTTTCAAACTCTCACTGGATCCGCTCCTCTGCTATCAACGAGAGGAACGTCTATTCCTCAACTGACCATGAAACAGCCATTTTTGGTTGTTAAAAAAAGGTGTGCTTGTTCAAAACAGTTGCGTTCGATCCTTTGCTGGCTGTGCTGATTTAAATTTAGCGGTTCTGTTGTGTTATGTGTCGCAAGTTTAGTGACGCACAGTGCCAATCCGTGATCGCAGGTTTAGTCAGCATGTTTTGGTAACAGTGATTTCTCAACCAGCCAATCCATGAACTCAACAGTCCAGCAGTTTAGTCGTCACTTTGTTTTGGTAACAGTACGGTTCACTTGGAACCTCAACCGAGGTGGTATTAAAAAAAGTACCAGGTACTGTACCGGGTGGAAAAATCCCCAAAAGTGAACCGTACTGAGCCGTTCCATGCAGTGGAAAAGCGCCATTAAAATTATTTCTGAACTATCACATGACACTGAATTAATCATATTGTGCCATTATGAACAACAACAATTTCATTTGGAATCTATTGTAGTCACTTCTTCAATGCACTTTGCGTGAGGTTTCTTCCAACAAAAACTGTTGCAAATTAGTGATGGCTGGTATGCTACCTTAAAAGGCAGGTGGTGAGGCAGCTCACTAGGTTCTGGAACAGAGCTAAAAGCAGAGATGAAAAGACATGGTCAGAGAGGTGTATTAATCCAAATAGAAAGAACGTGTCAGTCCATTGAGAGCAGATGGTGTAATCCCCTTCGAACTCAGCAGAAAATATGACGGAATTAAAACCTGTCCGTGTGTGCTTTCAGCACAGGAGAGTGGGGGATTTATGAACTAAACATCACCAAGAGAAAGAACGACAGAGCTTGTGTTGGGCGATTGGTGGGATTGTGAGCGTCTGCTCCTGTTATGTGTTTAGGAATGTATTGGTTTATTCACCAGTGGTGGTTTATTCACTCAATAGTCTGCAGTGCTTCAAGCCCCGGTGTTGCTCTGTAAATCATCTTTTATTTCTCCAGCTAGGCTGCTCCAATGCGCTTCTGCTATTTACCATCCTGATCCATAGCTGTCCAATCTCTGCAGCATAGCAAATAATGTGAAAAAAGGGATATGGGGAGAGATTGTGACTGTAAAATCGTGGGGGCTGTTTTTATATGAAATTTTGTATAAATCTAATACATACATAGTGGGGGTAATGGAAGGTAGAAGAGACACCTGCTTGGATTCAGAGCTGTCATCTTCCCATCTTCCAGAACAGATTGGATGATGGCATGGAAATGTTTGCTGCAATTTTCCTTCGTCCATACCACTCCCTCTCTCTCTTTCTCTCTTATCTGTCTCTCTCCCACTTGTCCTACCCAGCGCTCGCGCTACCTCTCTTTTGATAACAGTTCTGTATGACTTGTACCATTTATCAAAATGCCTTGCAGAGCCGCAGAAACTCAATAAATTATTCTGACAAATTATGGCATCAGCGGAGATGTGTATCTGCTATTTTCTGACTTTGCAAAGACATGTGGTCAATATCTACAAACCTGGATAATATTGTTTAGCTGCCGGATCTGTTGAATTGTAAGAAGCAGCAAGTAACAACTTTACTACAAAGTAGGGCTGTCCGATTTGGGGAAAATATCTAATTGTGATTTTTTGTTTTTTTTTTTGTTTTGTTTTTTAACAACTTTACTACAAAGTAGGGCTGTCCGATTTGGGGAAAATAAAAGCTTAATATAGTAATAAACCATCACAGTAATTTTTTATGGTTACCCATTGAAAAAACACAAAAAAAAACCATTACAAAAAACTTTTTGTAATGTGTTTTGGGCATTAAACCATTACAAATTACTTTTTGTAGTTGTATTTTTGGGCATTTATTAGGATTCCATTAAAACCATTACAAAATTACTTTTTGTAGTGTGTTTTGTTTTTTTTTTATTTATGATTTTACATAATTCACTTCATTATTGAATTTCACAGGAAAGATTGGCTTATTTTGTGTAAACAAAGAACTGTATTACTTCAGTCAATTGTTAAAGCATTACATAGGTTACAAAGGCTGATTTATTCGTTTTTAAGTATTTGGGATTTTAAGAACAAGTGGAAAATGTGCTGAATTTGTTGCGTGTGTGGTGCAAGTTTAAACGCTCCTCCGTGAGACCCGGCAGAGAGGAGCGAGTATGAGAAGACACAGGCTTGTGTGTGCGGTCTTGTGAATTAGGAATAGCGAACATGCATTATAAACTTATTTCAAATTAGAATTTGTTGGGGAGATAAAATGTTCATGATTATGTTCATGTACTAATTAAAACATCTAAGAACATATCTTTTATTCTCCAGTACTGAAAGCAGAACCAATAAGGGAGCTCTTGATATGTGACACAGCTCTTGTAAATTAACGTTACCTTTTTTGTTTGGTGTCTATCATTTAGAAACCGAAGTAATCTCATATTACATAAATTTTTCTTTAGTATTAATTTGCCTAACTATCGATCTGACCCTGTAGACCCATAATCTCTCGCACACACACACACACACACACACACACACACACACACACACACACACACACACACACACACACACACACACACACACGTTCTCTCTCCCAGTTGTTTAATGGTGGGCGTTTACGCAGTTTGTTAGAGCAGAGCTGATTGGGGAGAACGGAGGTGCGCTCACTCTATTGGTTAGTAAGACTGCCACTCAAGGCTGGCAGTCATGCATATGCTCTGGAACAGGGAAATATGGCTTCTACGTCGCAGGCTTTGCAATTAGCAAAATCGCAACGTCTCAATTGCGATTTGATTTCGATTAATCACACAGCCCATCAATTATAATCATCAGTGACAGTAGTCCTTTTAATTTTAAAACTGTGTAGATTCTACTTACTGGCAGAAGTATTACGACTAAATGCTACATTACAATTTTTTTTTGACATATTATATTTTGTATTTCTAAAGCCTCCTGAACTGAGGCGATAATCAATAATGATCTTCTAGAATTTCATATGGGATTGTAAAGTTTGATTCGTTTTAGTAAAATATCATGGTATTGAGGTGGAAGAGAGCGCTACAATCTCTGCCGTACCGGAGACTCAAACCCACAACCTTTGGGTTACAAGTCCAACTCTCTATCCTTTTGGCCATTTCTTTTTTGTTTGTTTGTTTTTGTTCTTTTTTAAAAGGGAAAGTGAATTAACTTTTTAACTAATTTAAGTAGTTCAACTAATTAATTTTTGAAAGTAATTTTAACTAATTTTAACTAATTCAAAAACAAACCATTACGTTAATCAAGTCTTGTCATTTTGTCATTTTATTTATTTTTTAAAATATGTATTAAGTTAATCACTATGTTGGTGACTGTTGTTTTATATATTTGATTTTTAGTGTTTGGAAGCTGTCAACCCTCAACAGATTAACATTCATTCACTCATTCAGAAACCTTCATTGTTTTTGTGGCAATTATATAAGTGATTTTAGTAAAGATATCGCACATTTAAGAAGCTCTAGTGTAGTTAGCTACTTTTTATATGTACCTTGTTGTATAGCTAACAAAACCTGTAACAATTTGTATGAAATGTAATGAAAATAGAGATAATAAAGAAGAGAATAAAGAAAAAAAAATTTACAGTGGGGACTTGGTTCAGATCTAAATGTGAGTTTGCAGTCAATTGTAAGAAAATATTAGAGAAGTCTGATATACGTCACCAGAGAGATATCTGTCGTTTGGCTGGAAGAAAAAACATGGATGAATCATTTACAGTAAGATCAGTAACATGGATTTAGAAAACAATTAATTTCCATTTCATGGTGACTTTAACCAAAGTCCTTTTAAGATAAGTCATGTCACCCGGCAGCCATCTTTGAAAAAAAGCCATCTCTTTGTACGGTGAAACATCAAATTCTCCAAACCTGTTCACTAAGCCTATGATTAAATTTCATATTTGAAATCACCAAAGAAATCCGACATCAACTGTGTCATAAATGTTATTCCTTTTGCTCAAATAGCGTTATAAAAAGCTAATTTTTCAGGCTGCGCATGCACAGTCCTAACTGTTTCTATAGCAACCGGGACTTCTAACGGCAGCTGAAGTGATGCGCTGACTTTACTGATTAGCGATTGGCTCTTTCATTCAGAAGGCGGGGCTTTCTGCGATTGAGCGACCATATTGAGTGTTGCATTTTTCCCAATTCAAAACTATACGAGTGACATGTCTTGGGTATTCTATAGTCTTTGCTTTAACTGCTACAGTTTAAGCTCCAATTAAAGCTCCAGGCACCAATTAACACCAACAAGCTACTCATAACTTATGAGTAGCTTGTTGCTTAGCTTGCTACTTTGAAAATAGCCTACACTGGTAAAGTGTTATGCTTTAATCGCCTCATTTAGCAATCCTTTACTTAGCCTATTAGCCTATAGCCTGTGGAGATCTCTTTTCATTTGAAATCAGCTTTTTTGTTAGCCATTATTGGGTGAAGGAGGGCCAGTGCCACAGCTTGATAACAAATGAGCAAACGTAGTGTGTAGACACATTCAAACGCGATTTGTTGTGTTTTCAAGTGCTTTTGACTGGAAAATGTGCATGGAGCAGAGGCGTTGCAGCATCAACCCCCTGGAGTTACAGGAGAAATTGTGTGAGGAGGGGATTGATATTGAGCAGAAAGGAAGTGACAGTCTCATCTTTGGGAAAAATGAGAGGGAAAAGAAACAAATAACTGGAGTCACATGCATGGACAGTGAAAAAACTGTGACCTCGTCTTGGTTTTTTTTTAACAGAAAGATTTTCATGCATACTGACAGCAGCAAAACTAAAGGAGTTTAAGCAAGTCTTTAACTCAGGTTGTCCATTTATTATGCATTTATATACTTATTTTTCATCTGTTACCAACCTCACAAGTGATATCGCTCAAATTTGTGGAATGAATTTTGAGATAAGTGCAGCCAAACACAGAAACAAATTATGTTTATAATTAATTTACTCCAATACCAACTGAAACATCAAAGTGTGCATTTCAAATATTGCACAGCATGGCAAAAAAAAAAAAAGGTGTTTATCATAAACATCTCCACTCTTGAAAGAATTGTTGTTGTCATTTAGAGAAATCAGGCACCAATTAATATGCTAATGAGAAACATTTCAAAGACCCTTAAATGGTAAATTATCACATTTTCTGATACCTGAAAATTATCTAATGGAAGAATAAGATGAACATAATAATGCACATATTTGTGTTTTTCTCTGGGAGCCTGGCATCAGCATTAACATCCATGGGAATAATTAATTTTAAGGCTTTTTAAGGTTTGTCATTCAGTTCTATCCCAGGTTTTGATGCAATGTACTGTATCTAACATACGTTATATTAACACAGTAATGAACCTAAAAAATAGTACATTAGTTGAAGGGCATTTGAATGAAGCCTTTGTAATATTTGTCTTATAATTTCTACAGTCCTTCAGTAACTAAAGTAAACTAGATTTTACATTTTCTCCTATATCATATATTTTCTTACACCATGCTGTTGTTGGAGGTTTGCTAAAGGTTTCCTGAAATTTTTTTTAGCCATTTTATGTGGTTGCTAGGACATTCTGAGTGGTTACTGGGGTTTAGGACCACATGTTGGTTTGTAGCCACTGATAAAGTTTTATTTACTATAAATTATATTTATATATATATATATATATATATATATATATATATATATATATATATATATATATATATATATATATAATATGTGTTTGATCATTTTTTTTAAAGTTTCAGTTAGAAAAAAGAGTCAAAATTATTTTGTGCAAAATTGTATAAATTAGTAATAAATAAGTAAGTCTAGTTATTTTTTTTTCTTTTATTTTTTTTTTACTACAATGGATTAAACACTAGTTCAACAGATTGTCAAAATAATTATAATAAATATAATAATTATAAATCTTAAATATTCAATAAATTCAAGACCTGCAGACATTTAATGTATTTAAAACTAGGGTTGCAAAGGGGTAGAAAACTTCTGTAAACTTTCCAAAAAATTTTTAAATAAATAAAATAATTCAAAAAATTCCTGGAATGTTTCCAAAAATTCTAGAATTTTTACTGTAATTTACTGGAAATTTTCCACCTCTTTGCAACACTTTTTAAAGCTTGCTACGTTTTATGCTAGGCTATTTTTTGTTAGATAATAAATGTCTAATAGGTTTTACATCAGAAAAACATGGAATTTGTGACCCTTATCTCAAACCTTGTTTGTGTAAAGTGTTTTATGTAAATGAATTCACATTTTGTGTTTATGTCACCAAAAATCCCAAATTTTGGATAAAGTGTAATATGTTTTTCGAAATGTTGGATAAAATTTAATAGGTTTTTAGATAGTTTTTTTTTTTTTTTTTTTTTTTTTTTGCAATATATATATATATTATTACATGTATATTTAATGCTAGTTTCCTACTTTATTTTCCAATGTTCTGTAATATTGCTGTGAGCAGCGTAGCCAAGCTGCGGCTGTTTTGGGTGTAGTGTTATTTGTCATTCCAATAAAGCAGAGAGAGAGAGGAATGAAGTGTAGCGAGTAGTGATATTACTGCAGTAATCAGTAAGCCTCTCTGTCCTTTGGGATAAGGCTGCTGAGAGAGGGAATGAGAGGAAAGGAGAGCGAGAGCAGACGCTTGTAGTGGGAAGTGACGAAGGGGAGGAGGCTGAGAGGAGAGGTGCCCGGCATAATTCATGCTCTGCATCTCAAGTGGGGCGGTGGGGAGAGTATAAGCGCTGAATAATGAAACCTAGATGAAGTATTAAGTATGCTGTGGAGGCCTTTGTCAGTGAGCTCTCAGAATTATTTAAAAAGGTTAGTCTATGAATAAACATGGCTCATCAAGGTTTTATACATGGCAGAAGAAACAGACACTAATGCCTAATAAGGTAAGGGATGTGGTCATGTATAAAAAGCAATTGTTCATCCTTTTTCTCGCCCTGTACTCTAGCTAAAGGTGTAATGCATCCAGGAGGGCTTTCTAAGGTAGAAAGACAAGGACAGAAGGATGAAAGTCAGCACAACACCATTTGCAAGACATTTTACTTCCTTAATGTGACACATTTATGAGCGAAATGGCTAAATATGTAGACAGGGCTTGGTTTAATCCATCGAGAATTGATTGGATCATGAAAAGTGGCCATTATATGCCAGAATGGAGCCAGGTGGTGCACAATAAAACAATAAAAAGGGTCCGCTTTGAGTTCATGTTGACTTTAAAAGGAGCACGGTTGCTATTGAGTTGCTCTCAGATGGTTTTCTGGGAAATGATGTTTGCATCATTGGTCTGCTGTGCTGACAGCTGCGCTCCCATGCTGTCCTTTTTGTTTGTGTTTGTTTCAAATGTAGGGTGAGTTGAGTCATCTTGAGTCACTATTCTTGTGTTCTGATGCATTTTATTGATGTATTCTTGTATTTTTAGATCTGCATGCATACAGTACCAGTCAAAACTTTGACGCACACACTCCCCCTCCATTAGTACTGTTTCACTTTATATATATATATATATACTATATATATATATATATATATATATATATCCATATATACTGTATATATATATATATATATATTGATTAAGGCAACAAAACTGTTAAATAGCACAAGTGGAATAAATGAATTCAAATATTGGCACAATTTTTATTTGTCTGCAAACCTAATTCCAATTGTGTCAGCATAAGCATTCAGATCAAGATGACGACAAACACTATAAATTTAGTCAAGTTTACTTTTTGTCACAAATATGCAAACAGTTAATATAAATGTATATAAACATGCATTTGTTTGGTCAGAAATGATGATGTACATGTGTGTATTGGGACCATATTTCATATAAACTCATACACTGTGTGTGGTTAGATAGATAGATAGATAGATAGATAGATAGATAGATAGATAGATAGATAGATAGATAGATAGATAGATAGATGTAAAATAGTACAGTTTTTATATATACTGTACATGTATAAAATATGGTCCCAATGTCACCCAAATATGCTGTCCTGATTTCAAGATAGCCTAAGTGTGTATTTATATTGTTTATTCTGCATTTATAGTGAAGTTATTAATTTATTCTGCATTTGTTTGTGTGTTCTACATTATTGTGGCAAATCAATAATGTATACGATTGCTTCTGATTAGTGTTTTCGGGTCATCACCGATGATCGCCAGAAATTTCTTAAGATACAGGCCTATTCTGTCAGATTGTCAGATAATCACCTTATAGTGCACTGCTTTTTCTTCCATTTTGTCTGAGGATACATTTCAAAACACTTCTCACCCTCTGTCTTTTCACTAAAGATATATTCCCACTGCGTGTTAGACCCTGACAGGTCAGCCTTGTTTCTCATTCAGCTCCAGTGTTGTTTGTTGCGCAAACTCTTTGAATCGTGGACCGCAAAACAAGCTTTGCATTCAGCGTGTGTTCCTGCGTTCTCTGTAAAGCCTGTCACATGTGATGCATCACATCTCCTGTGTCTTTACCTTACCAATATTAATGCAATAACACCTCTCAGCCCAAGTCTCACGCCTAGGAGAGAGGTAGATATAAGGAGGGAGAGAGGTGTATTGCATTTTGGAGTGCTGTGTCACAAAGGGCAGGTGCACATGCTTGCATCTGGGGATTTGTTTGTGTTTTTGTGCTGTTGTGTTGTTTCTAGAGCAGCGATATGAAAGCTGTTGTTTTTTAACAACAACAACCCTGGTAATTGAATGCCCTGGAAACTGAGTGCAGACTGTGTTGTTTGATTTTCAGATGGGCCAGGTGTCATTGTGAATAAAGCACCACTGTAGAGAAGGTTCATCACCAGCCCTGGAGAGGAGAGAGAGAGAAGGCTGAGGAAAGGCAAGAGGAAAAGAAAGGTATACAGGCAGAGAGAGAGAAATATTTATATTCTCAAATACACCCAGAAACACAGATGTACAAAAAGACAGAAGTAATTATATTTTTTATATTATATCAGATTTTTTTTTCATTTTGAAAGAAATATATTGTCACGACACGCACACAAACAGGTAGATCCAATTGCAGTATGTTTTATTAGGATAATCCAAATCTCATGGTCAGCCAGGCAAAGGTCACAATCCAGGTAAGCAGTCCAGAAACAAGAAACATAACCAACATCCGAGAAACCACGACACACAGGGTGACATTCAACAAGGACTCCGTAACAATGACAGAACAACCAGGGTATTTAAAGACAGGTGCAAACAAGGTAAGTGGTGACAGCTGAATACAATGAACAGTGCTGAGCAGCTAAGGCTAGTGGGAAATGAAGTTCTGACGGAGGTGACAATAAGGGGAAGTGAGACCTCTAGTGGCCACCCAGGGAGACACAGAACAGACACCGTGACACTACCCCCCCTCTAAGGAGCAGCTTCCAGATGCTCCTCAGAACAAAATAACCAAAAAACAAAGAGACCAGGAGGGAGTTGGACTGGTGAGGCAGAACAGGGGGAGGGATGGCTGGCCAGGCCCGTGTAGGGGAACTGGGACCGGTAGTGATGGCTCCCCTGGTAGCCCAGGTGGCTCGGTCAGATCAGGGGGCCATGGTGGACCCGAAAGTTCAGGGGACCATGAGGGACCAGGCAGTTCAGGTGGCCACGGTGGACCCGAAAGTTCAGGGGACCACGAGGGGCCAGGCAGTTCAGGGTGGCCACGGTGGATCAGTCCATTCTCGTTGTGCAGACGGCCAGGGAGGAATTCGCCATTTGAGTGGCCCGAACGGAACCTGCCAACCGGGGAGCCAGTAAGGAGCAGGCTGTGGCGATGGCCTCGGGCACGGCATTGGGAACGGCATCGGGAACGGCCCTCAGACAAGGGCACCGCCTCGGGAACGGCCTTGGACACGGGTATCGCCTCCGGAACCATCTCGGGCCCCGCATCGGCCTCCCGGACCAGCATCGGGCACCCCCTCGGGAATGGCCTCAGGAACGGCATCGGACAAGGACACCGCCTCGGGAACGACCTCGGCATCGGGCACCGCCTCGGGAACGGTCTCAGGAACGGCCTCAGGAATGGCCTCAGGAACGGCATTGGACAAGGACCCCCCGCCTCGGGAACGGCCTCGGCATCGGGCACCACCTCGGGAACGGTCTCAGGAACGGCCTCAGGAACGGCATCGGACAAGGACACCGCCTCGGGAATGGCCTCAGGAACGGCATCGGACAAGGACACCGCCTCGGGAACGGCCTCGGCATCGGGCACCGCCTCGGGAACGGTCTCAGGAACGGCCTCAGGAACGGCATTGGACAAGGACACCGCCTCGGGAACGGTCTCAGGAACGGCCTCAGGAACGGCATTGGACAAGGACCCCGCCTCGGGAACGACCTCGGCATCGGGCACCGCCTTGGGAATGGCCTCAGGAACGGCATCGGACATTGCATCGGGAACCGCCTCGGCCACCGCATCGGGCACCGCCTCGGCATCGGGCACCGCCTCGGCATCGGACATAGCATCGGGGACCGCCTCGGGCCCCGCCTCGGCATCGGGCACCGCCTCGGCATCGGGCACCGCATCGGGAACCGCCTCGGCATCGGGGACCGCCTCGGGCACCGCCTCGGCATCGGACATTGCATCGGGAACCGCCTCGGGCACCGCCTCGGCATCGGACATTGCATCGGGAACCGCCTCGGGCACCGCCTCGGCATCGGGCACGGCCTCGGCATCGGGCACCGCCTCGGCAACGGGCACCGCCTCGGCATCGGACATTGCATCGGGAACCACTCGGCCGATGCGGGGCACCGCCTCGGCATCGGGCACCGCCTCGGCATCGGGCACCGCCTCGGCATCGGACATTGCATCGGGAACCGCCTCGGGCACCGCCTCGGCATCGGGGACCGCCTCGGCATCGGGCATCGCCTCGGCATCGGACATTGCATCGGGAACCGCCTCGGGCACCGCCTCGGGCACCGCCTCGGCATCGGGAACGCAGCATCGGGCACCGCCTCGGCATCGGACATTGCATCGGGAACCGCCTCGGCCACCGCATCGGGCACCGCCTCGGCATCGGACATAGCATCGGGCACCGCCTCGGCATCGGGGACCGCCTCGGCATCGGGCACCGCCTCGGCATCGGGCACCGCATCTGGAACCGCATCGGGAACCGCCTCGGGCACCGCCTCGGCATCGGGCACCGCCTCGGCATCGGACATTGCATCGGGAACCGCCTCGGCCACCGCATCGGGCACCGCCTCGGCATCGGGCACCGCCTCGGGCACCGCCTCGGCATCGGACATTGCATCGGGAACCGCCTCGGGCCACCGCATCGGGCACCGCCTCGGCATCAGGCACCGCCTCGGCATCGGGAACCGCCTCGGCCACCGCATCGGGCACTGCCTCGGCATCGGGCACCGCCTCGGGCACCGCCTCGGCCTCGTGCATTGCATCGGGAACCGCTTCTGTCTCGGCCACCTTCTCGGCCTCGGGCATTGCCTCAGGAACCGCCTCGGGCTCGGCATCGGGCACCGCCTCGGGAATGGCCTCGGCATCGGGCACCGCCTCGGGCACCGCCTCGGCATCGGACATTGCATCGGGAACCGCCTCGGCCACCACATCAGGCACCGCCTCGGCATCGGGCACCGCCTCGGCATCGGACATAGCATCGGGGACCGCCTCGGCATCGGGTACCGCCTCGGCATCGGGCACCGCCTCGGCATCGGGCACCGCATCTGGAACCGCATCGGGAACCGCCTCGGGCACCGCCTCGGCATCGGGCACCGCCTCGGGCACCGCCTCGGCCTCGTGCATAGCATCGGGAACCGCTTCTGTCTCGGCCACCTTCTCGGCCTCGGGGCATTGCCTCAGGAACCGCCTCGGGCTCGGCATCGGGCACCGCCTCGGGAACGGCCTCGGCATCGGGCACCGCCTCGGGAACCTTGGACATCCCTCCACCTGGACGACCGCGGCCTGCTGCTCGGGAAGTCCTCCTGGACGGCAGCGGCCTGCTCGGGAACGTCCTCCTGGACGGCAGCGGCCTGCTCGGGAACGTCCTCCTGGACGGTAGCGGCTTGCTCGGGAACGTGGTCTTGGACGGCAGCGGCCTGCTCGGGAACGTCCTCCTGGACGGCAGCGGCCTGCTCGGGAACGTCCTCCGGGCTTTGAGGAACGGCTGACGCCTGTCTCCTCCTCCTGCGGCCTCTATGATGACGTGCCGGTGGCTCCTTGACGGAAGACTCAGGCGTTGAGTCAACCATCTTGTCTGCCTAAACACAGGTGTAGATTCGACCCTCCTGTGCAGTGGTGCTGGGCTGGTGGTCATCTCGTGCTGTGGTGCTGGGGCTGGCGGCCATCTTGTGCTGTGGCGCTGGGCTGGTGGCCATCTTGTGCTGTGGGTGCTGAACTGGCGGCCATCTTGTGCTGTGGCGCCGGGCTGGCGGCCATTTGTGCTGTGGCGCTGGGTTGGCGGCCATCTTGTGCTGTGGCGCTGGGCTGGCGCCCTCTTCTCTGGAGACACAGGTGTGGTCGAAGTATCCCATTGAGCACGATGGCACAGGTAATGGGTAAATCCCCAAAAGTCTAGGATCTCCAGCCCCTTCATCTCCCATTGAGGTAAAGGGTCATCCAGACAGTTGTTAAAAAAGTCCTTCAGTGCTGCATCATTATAACCCATCCCGACCGCCATGGTCCAAAACAATTGCGCCAGGCACACCCACCTCACTCCCCCTTTGACGAAGGGTGGTTAAGTTCTGGGAATCTCCCCCTCCGTTCCTCCATGGTGGCTGGGGACACCGATTCGAAATCCCACACCGCTGGATCTAGGCATGACGGAGTCCTTCCTGTCACGACACGCACACAAACAGGTAGATCCAATTGCAGTATGGTTTTATTAGGATAATCCAAATCTCATGGTCAGCCAGGCAAAGGTCACAATCCAGGTAAGCAGTCCAGAAACAAGAAACATAAACAACATCCGAGAACCACGACAAACCAGGGTGACATTCAACAAGGACTCCGTAACAATGACAGAACAACCAGGGTATTTATACACAGGTGCAAACCAAGGTAAGTGGTGGACAGCTGAATACAATGAACAGTGCTGAGCAGCTAAGGCTAGTGGGAAATGAAGTTCTGACGAAGGTGACAATAAGGGGAAGTGAGACCTCTAGTGGCCACCCAGGGAGACACAGAACAGACACCGTGACATATATATTTGCATTTTTATTATTAGATAGAATAAACAATTCTGCTAATTAATATATAATATATATATATATATATATATATATATATTATATATAGAAATAATAATGTAATAATTTTAAGCATAATTGTTTATTTTATTATAATTATATTATCTAAATATTTTACTTAGCCAACACTTTCTTTTAATTTTTCCAGTTATATTTTATGTAATGCAAATACTCAAAATGCTTTTGACAATTTGGCTTACATCGTTTAAAGTGAACACACAGGACTTTAGATATAACATAAATAATTGAAGTCCTTGAAAGCCCTTATAGGTCCTTATGTTTATAAATGTGTTGCATTATATCTTCAGTATTTGTAAGTGTGCTGTAAGTGTTCCTAATGACTTTCATCCATCAAATGATATGTACACTCCTGTCATGAGTAAATGGTGGGATCTCTGTCCACCCTAACATACTAGCTAAGACCACTTCTATTGTATTTATTGTACACACAGTTTTTATCACCATGCATTAAGCAAAAAGTGCATGCGATTGGTGAATAGCTTTTGGACTAAGCATCACCCATGTGTGTGTGTGTGTGTGTGTGTGTGTGTGTGTGTGTGTGTGTGTGTGTGTGTATATATATATATATATTTGTATATGTAATGGTGGCAGGAGCAAACTACAGACACAGTGGGTGTGGCGTTAGGCCACGGAGAGGATTTTATTAACAGAAAAGTAACAAAAACAGGGAATAAAATGTCGAAAGGAGAAGAGTGTTCAAAATAAATAAGGAATCTGGTGTCCTCGTCATGCTGTGGGGTTCGTGTAGGTGGGCAGTGTTCAGGAAGGAAGGGTCGAGGTAAAGGGCGGAGTCCGGCGGCCGCACACGCTCCCCTCTCCAGTCCGGGCGGGATATAAACGTACTAAGCTACCCTTTCTGATGCAAAGATTGCACATTTTGTAGAATGCATTAGTTTAGTGGAGAGAAAACACATTTTTTCCCACATGTCTCATCATGCCAAGCGTCCATCACTTTAATTAAGCCTCCTCATAAATCCATAAAACGCATAATAAGTGTTTCAGAGCCTGAAGGAACTGATGAGCCAGTGTCCTCTCTGATTGTACTTGAGCTTGATGTTTTTGCCAGATGGACTACCCTGTCTGACCGCCTGTGTGGGATTGATGCACGTCTTTGTCCTTCGTATGGATTTACGGCCATGTAACTGTCTCCACCGCCTTCAGTGCTCTTACAGGAAACATCCACAAAGTAATGGCAATGACAATGCCTGCTTAACTCTGTTCATCTCTGATAGATGCAAGTTACCAGGGTGTTGCATCAGAGAATCACTATGTACAAGAATTAGCATTGGAGGAAAACAGTGGATGGAGGGGAAGGGAGGGGTGGGTGTTGTCGGTGTGAGCCCAATCCACAATAATGATACCTAACAAATAATTTGACTCATTAAAAAATGAGGGAAGTGACTGGTTTGACAGATGGCTAAGCACCTTAATTGGATCAGATTCATTTGAAGTTCAGACTTTCCACAGTTTTCATGAACCCGGTAATTCATTAAAAATGATAACACAGTAAACACAGGTCATATCTGTCGCAGCTCTCCGGAAAATAATAGGAGAAAGGAATGAAAAGTAAGAAATAGCTATGGGTTTAACGTCGTCCCTAATTGCTGATGGCCCGCGCTGCATGATTCCTTAATTCATCGCTTAAAACCTACTGATCGCTGATAAGATGGGAAATAAGAGGGAAAACATTAAAAAGTCATCAAGAAGGGTTGGTTTCTGATGTTAACTTTGTGATAATCGTCAAATAATGGTCAGGCTAATGAAAGAAGTGGAACCAAAGAAATGTGTTACATCTCATTAACATCGCCACAGAAAAGAGGGAAAAAAATGTACTTTCCGAGGCAATATTCAAATGATTTTTCCATTTGAAGGAGAAACATGATGAATGATGGCTGAGATAGAGGAGCGAGAGATGGCTAACCTTGGCGTAATGGTCTGTGGCAGAGCCTTGACTCTCTGTGTTATTGGTGCTGTCAGTCATAACCAGGCAAAAAGCGAAGCTTAACTGCTCCGGCGACCTGACTAGTGGAGAATTTCAAACATCATGGGTGTTTTACATCGCTCCAGATTATAATGTCATGTTTCGGGTTTACAAGATGCACTCAGTACTTTTTCCCTTATTAATATCGTTTCACGCCTGAATAAATGAATAATACTTTTGAGAAATATGTATGAAACTAGGTATACTTTCACGAGATACTTTATTTTAAACAGAGCTGGTCCTCACATGGTGGTTGACATGTTTTGATCAGATGACCAGCTGAATATGGCTCCCTTTCTTCCCGGCCCTGTAATGAACACTTCCACTAGCACGATAGCACATTTCTTGAGTTAGGGTGACCATATGTGCCCTTTTTTTCCGGACATGTCCTTTCCAGGATTTGTCGTAGATGGGGTAACTATGTAACAAACAAAGCTTCTTTCTCCTCACTATGACTATGGACATTTCTTAAGTGCCATCATCCATTGGCCTTTTCATGATGCCATTTTCAGCTCCAGAATGATCAGTCACATGACATTCACAAATCAAGCAGAGCACAATGTTAATGTATATAATGTTTCTGTCTTGTTTGGGTTTTTTCATCAGTTTTCCAATATACAAATCCATAGTATGAAGAATAACTTGAGACTGTTGCACTGCACTGGGTAAATACGATTAGATGATCTGTTGAAGCAGGTTTAGCAGAGTGAAATCATACACAGCATTACATACTTTTAGACCAGCAGGATCCAGCTGCCAGGAGACAGCAGACTACTGCAGTGACAAACCAGCCTATGTGGCAGGGTACCACATTGTTATGGATGGGATAAAATGTTGTCATGATGTTGCTATGCGAACCCAGGCCAGCTGCTACTGGCAAGTTGGGACTGTTTTGTTGCAGGCTTGCCGTTGGCCTTGGCTGAGTCAAGCCATACGGAGAGGGATACAGGAGCATGACAAGCCCTGAGAGATTCTGGGAAAAGGACAGTGCAGATGAGGTCACATGCACACACTCAAGCAGATATTTAGCGATGGGAATCATAAATCATTAATGATACAGGGCTGCAACTAATAATAATTTTAAGATTTTTAAAATGTTTTTAAAGAAGTGTCTTACTTTGATTTGATTATGCATTTATTTAATTAAAACAGAGCAAAGCAGTATTATTCTTAAATATTACTACAATTTAAAACAACTGTTTTAATATATTTTAAAATGAAAGTCATTTCTGTGATGGCAAAGCCGAATTTTCAGCTGATTTGGTGCTCAAGAAACATTTATTTATTATTATTATTATTTATAATTTCTTCTTCTTATTATTATTATTATAAATTTATTATCAATGTTTAAAACAATTGTGCTTAGTATTTTTGTAGAAACAGCAAAAAAATTACCAACGTGATATACAGCAAACATGTTTATTTTTTTTAAAGAAAATGAAATTATTTGTAACATTAGAAATCTCTTTACTGTCACTTTTGATCCATTTCATGCATATTTGCTAAATAGAAGTATTAATTTATTAAAAAAAATAAACTATAAAACACTTACACTATGGTTACATCATTCTTTCGAGATGATTGAAAGGTTAACTAACTTTTCTTTTAGATTCTCTACATCTTCTAGAAGAGACGTTCACGTTCATAAGGACAGGGATCATTTCTGGCCAGAAAACACTGAGGCTTTAGAATGTTTGTGACTGACATCTGTCAGTTCAGAGAATTAAAACTTTGTTAACTTGCGCTGGATGTGTAACACATCAAACGTACACTGCCACCCTAACCCTGGCGGCAGTGCACATTTTGCCTAAACTTGGCTCACATCCCAGACTGCTTCCTTGGAAAAGAAGACAAGTGGAAAATATCCTCACCTCCCGCACAATCACACCATCTGCTGCTGTCGCTGATCCCTCGTTCCACTAGGGAACTGACACAGCATCCTCTGTTCTCGTCCCCCATAAACACAAACCCACAAGCCCCCTGGTGCTGCTCCTCAGAGGATATAATGTTTTGTGTTTATTGTGATTTTTATTTATTTATTTGTTTATTTTTTTTAGTTGTGATGGGGTTGTTTTTTGTAAGTGGTGACAGCGTGGAGCTGCTGACGGGACCATATGTAGGCTAATGTTACTGTTGGCAGTCAGGTGGCGGTAACAAGCTTGTTGACTTCCTAAAGGACTCACTTGGACCAAAGCCCTGCTGCTTCTATACAACAATGCAACACAGTTAGATATTTATCACTTTTTCTTTATTATGAATAACATTAATTTATTTCTTTTTTCTTTTTTTCATTTTTACATTAAAGGGATACTCCACCCCAAAATGAGAATTTTGTCATTAATCACTTACCCCTATGTCGTTCTAAACCCGTAAAAGCTTCGTTCGTCATCAGAACACAATTTAAGATATTTTGGATAAAACCGGGAGGCCTGTAAATGTCCCATAGACTGCCAAGTAAATAACAGTGTCAAGGGCCATAAAAGGTATGAAAGTCGTCGTCAGAATACTCCATCTGCCGTCAGACGTGCAATCTGGGTTATATGAAGGGATGGGAACACTTGTTGTAAGCAAAGAAAACAATAATAACTACTTTATTCAACAATTCCTTTGTCAGCAGTCTCCTCTGTGTCTCTCCATATCACCATATTAGGGCTGTCATGATATTAAATTTTTCATATCACGGTTATTGTGGCCATAAGAATTCACAATATGGATATATCGTGATATCTATAGAAAACTTGGGGGGGAAATATATCAGTCAAATAATTTTTTACTTTGTTTATTAAGTTTTTATTTTTCACCCAATGAACATAAGGATACTGATAAACCAACCAACTTAACATTTTACAGAGTTTAAAGTAGCAATGTGGTCTCTCAGTTTTTCAAAATCAGTTTTAATCGTGTAACTGTTATTAGATTTGAACAAAGAAATAAAGTGTTACTACGCACAGGCCGTATTGATTGCAAATACAAAAAATAAGACGAGTAAAGAAAATGCGGTACTTATTCAAATCATCACCCTTTACTTAAATATATGAACACAGAAATCTGCTGTTAACAGGTTAATATAACGTTTCCCATTCTATGACTAGCAAATTAATGGCAACTTACTCTGACGAACACGGCTCTCCTCAGAGTAGCGCTCTTCTTGGTTGACCGGTCTCAGCGTTAAGGCACAATACTGCCACCTTGGGGCTCAACCAGGTACTGGCGATGGAGTATTTACAGTACATGTGGTGTTATCATAAGAGAATTGTTCTTTTTAAATATTGCGGTTATCGCTAATACTGGTATATATCGTCGCACACTAAATTAACATGATATTGATAATTGTTGCTTTGAATATCACGGTTCTCATCAATACCGGTATATCGCGACACCCCTACACCGTATGTTGTGTATGCTCTCCTGTTTCTACGTGTATTTAGCTTTGATTTGAAAGAAAACAGCACATCCTTGTGGCACAGATGATACAGAAGAGCATGCGCAGCATACGGTGATAGTCACAGGCCTCCCGGTTTTCATCCAAAATATCTTAAATTGTGTTCCGAAGATGAACGAAGCTTTTATGGGTTTGGAATGACATGGGTGTGATTAATGACAATTTTTTTATTTTGGGATGGAGTATCCCTTTAAGTAAATTCATTTTTCAGTTGTAAATTAGTAATTTTATGTCTTTAAAAAGAAAAAGAAAATGAATGTTTCAAAAACATATTGTGAAATATCATTACAATTTAAAATTAACTGTTTTAAATTCGAATGCATTTTAAAATGTAATTTATTTCTGATATGGCAAAGCTGAATTTTCAGCAGTCATTATTATGGTCATTCAGTGTCACATGATTGTTCCTAAATCATACTTATATACAGATTTGCTGCTTAAGAAACATTTAACAACAATTTATCATTTATCATATATACTTTTTTTCAAGATTATTTGATGAATATAAAGAAAAACTTGGAATCTTGTAACAACATAAATGTCTTTACTGTCACTTTTGATTAATTTATGCATCCAGGCTTTTTTTTTTTTTTTTGTTTTGTTTTTTTAATCTTAACCAAACTTTTAAGGAATGGTGTAGGTCACATGACACTTCCAACATGGTGAATATTATTTAGTATGAATGCAATTCAGACACACTGTACTTAAAGTTATTCATCAAATGCAATCCATACGCTGACATGTTGCGGCTAATGACTGATTTCAGAGTTTCAGATGTTGTTCCTCTTTGGTTGAACTATTGGTTGAACAAACATGCAGTTACACACCAAACTGCCATGGCATTGGTTGAACTGATATATCAAAGTCAGTCGGGCTGCTCAGTCAAAAAAATGTCAGTTCTTGAAGAAAGGGAATCACAAAATAAAACATACTATACTAAGTACTAATACATTAAAAACACTTTTTGATTTGTTATTTGGCGTGCGGTGCAAATCTAGTTATTGATGGTCTTGCCCAGCATAATTATTTGAATCTAATTATTTTCCATCATATATCTCTCTCAAATACAAGCTTTCCTATGCCAATTTGTTTGAATAGTCCCTTGATGGTTGCAGTAGATTACAATGATTGTGTTTTGATCACAATTACATGTGTGAGTGACTTGGATAGTATTAATTAATCTCTTTAAGGTAATTATATGAAAGCACTTGGGGTGAAAATGAAATAATTCCCGTATTGCGTTTCACATTATTCTGTACACATTTCTGTTACACTAAACTCACAGACTAAACCTCACATATGTGCATTTATCAATGAATACGTGTCGAGGATGACACCATTCATGTACGTGTTTTTGAAAGTCTCGCAAACAATTACCCCCTAATTTAGATGCAAATTAAGCAAGTTATTACTTTTTGGTGATATTAAACTATCTTCTTGTCGGAAATAATTAGTCATAAGACTCTTTGTACTGTATCTCTGCTTTTCCTTTCTTCTTTGCTCAATTAGCTCACTTCTCTATATGGATCCGATAATTGAGACAACATCTGGTGAGACATGCATGCTCATAAACATGCATGCACAGTTGATTTGCACGGTTTCATTACCCAGAATGCCACAGGTGCGATAAGGGTCCATTTCTGTTTGATTATTTGATATGTTTTAGTTGGCAGGTACAATTGGCCAGAATATTAATAGAACACTCACAGATGTCTTGTTCAATTTTTCAAGAGAGGAACGTTGCAAATATGTCTCAGAACTTTATTCCTCATGGAGGGTTTTGCTCAGCCGCAGATTTGAAGAAGTAAGACGAAGCGTTTGATCAAATGTCATCAAAACCTAAGCTTGAGTTATTTTGATGTTCAAACAAGTGTTACTTTATTATCAAGTATAATGTTTTCCGCTCTGACCAGTCTATTTGTATCAGTTGCACAAAGCTAATTAAGAGCTGGTTCTCTGAGCCATTAAATGAAGCACACAGCAGGTTCCCCCTCTCTGGCACTAATGTTGCTATGATAGCATAGTTTTATATTTAGAAAAGTGTATTTGTCTCAGCAGGCTATTAGATTGATGCAGGCACACATGCTCATACACATGCAAGTGCTTTCTTGTGGGAAATGAGATGTTTACTCCCTCCTCCCCAGGTGATATTTAACAGTAACAGGTAGGCAACACCTGTTTTCTCACCCTTTTAGAGACAGAAAACATCATAAAACAATGTGTAAAAATTTCAATAAATATATAAACAAATAGGAGCCCATCCAGTCTCATTTTCAAAATGCTTATTAAACACAGACTCTTTTTTGCATGCAGATGCAAATGTCGCCATGTAAATGCTGAGCTGTTGTTTTTCATGGCTTGTCATATTTCCTGTGTAATGTATTTAATAGTCACAAAGTGATATGAAATGCTAGGAGAAAGCATTGTTAAAGGTTTTTATTTTTATTTTTTTGTTTGTTTGTTTTGCTTTAGTCAATAAATACTAGCGCTATCCAGACATGCCCAAGTTGTCTCAAAAGAATATATTTGGTGCAGCACCCATGGGCT
>NC_056582.1:18050476-18127419 GCF_018340385.1 Cyprinus carpio | reverse complement strand
CTCGTTGGACACAATTAAGGGCACCCCAAGATACCATTCATATTCACAATTTTGAGCACTCCAGGGTGATTATAAACATGAAATTATCCGGCCATGGCTCCCTGTTTCACAGAAATATAAAGAGGAGGGAAAACAAAGCCCAAATTCCCTTAATCATCCATCACAATGAGAAAAACCAGAGAATATATTTCTGATGTGCAGCAAAAGATAATTGAGCTTCACAAATTGGTGAAGTGGCTTTAAGAAAAGAGCTAGAGCAGTGAAAATTCCTATTTCCACCATCAGGGCAATAATTAAGAATTTCCAATCAACAGAAAATGTTAAAAACTGCCTGGAAGAGGACGTGTGTCTATATCGTCCTAAAGCACGGTGAGAAGGAGAGTTTGAGTGGCTAAAGACTCTCCAAGGATCACAGCTGGAGAACTGCAGAAAATAGTTGAGTATTGGGGTTGGAAAGCCTAAAAAATATTAAACAGCACCTACATCAACACATATTGTTTGGTAGGGTTTCTAGAAAAATTCTCCTAGCTCATCCAAAAACAAACTCCAGCATATTCAGTTATCAGCCATGACTGGAACTTTAAATGGGACTGGCTTCTATGCTGAGATTAAACTAAAAAATGAGCTTTTTAGCAGCAAACACTCAAGAAGGGTTTGGTGAAGACAGAGATAAAAAGTACCCCATGTGTACAATGAAATATACTGCTGTATTTTTGATGTTGTGGGCCTATATTTCTGCTGGAGGTCCTGGACATCTTGTTTAGATACATGACATCATGGATTCTATCAAATACCAACAGATAAAAAATCAGCAAGTGACTGAAATCTTATAATAGGCCATGTTTGGATCTTCCAACCGTACAATAATCCAAACACAAACCTAAAAAACAACACAGAAATGGGTCACTGAGCACAAAAGCAAGCTTCTGCTATAGCCATTCCAGTCCTGTGACCTGAACCCTACAGAAAATGAGAGGAGTGAACTGAAGAGGAGAAGCACCAACATGAGCTGGGAGGAGTGATTCTGGATGAAGAATGGTCTCTGATCTCTTGTCAATCTAACCTCATCAGGCATTATAGGAGAAAATTTAGACCTGTTAAACTGGCAAATGGAAGTTTCCAAAAGTATTGAATAAAAGGGTGCCCTTAATTGTGGCCCCCATTTAAAATTCTTATTATCCAATGAAAGGATAAATTTTTGTGATTTTTTTAAATAAAAGATCAAAAGGATTAACAATGCATATGAATTTTCACAGCCCTCTTTGATCATATTTACCAAGGGTGTCCAAATTTTTGCACATGACTGTATGACACATACTGGTGATTTAACTTCACATCACCTCTATATTGGTTCACATGAGTATATTAACAGACTCACTCTGGACTGTTACTGTCACTGGATCAGAGTGAGCAGATGGTTTTTGAACTTGTGACAAAGTCACAGTGTAGAAGCAGCTTATTCTCACAGATGAACTCTGACCTCCAGACCAAACACTGATCTGAGATCCAGTGAGTGAGAGCTGACATGATGAGCTCTGTTTTGAGTTTCTTTCTCTTCCATTTATGTTGAAGAAACACTTTTGCATCTTCAGATCTTCAGTATTCTCACAGCTCAGCTCAACTGTGTCTGTTTCCAGAATAACTGAAGCAGACACTCTCAACTTGGCCTGAGGAAGATCTAATGAACAAAAAAATTATATGTTCAGAGAGATCTCAGAATAGAAGCAAGTGGCTCCTCAGACTGCAAAACCTTTTAGTCCTTTATAATTCTGTCATTTGGAAGGAAAGACAACAGCACAAACATTCATATTAGCATAGATTTGATGAGTTTAGTGATGTTTTGTGGTATTAGTTGGTAGATCTGTATTACAGTGTAATATCATCACTTCAGAAGTTGGTTGACACACTCATGTAAGCTAATTGTCAATCATTGGCTCTTTATTTGCATCCTGTTCATTTTATTGCTATTGTTTAAAACAAATTATATAAATAATTAATCAAATCATAATCAATAAGGTATATGATTAGCTTAACTAGAGAACATTTCTAAAGTATACTTTTAATTAAAATACTTCTGACTTTAACACTAGTGTATTCATTTCTGTAAAGTCCAGAAGGTGATGCAGAACAGAATGACCCAATAAGAACTTACAAAATAACATATTAAAATTAAAATAACTTGCAGATTTCAACAGTTTCTCTTTTCACCATCATATTATGGATTTCATTTTAGGCAGACACAAGTTTCTGTAGTTTTTTTAGACATAGTCTGGCTCTCTGATATGTCAACTTTCATTGATATGCATCAGATTGTTCACTTGACAAAGCAACACATCTTGGGTATTCTATAGTTCATCTTAGGTATTCTAAGTATAAAAAATCGTTGGTCTATATATAAAAAAAGATTCATCAATAAAAAAAGTCAACTCAGTAACTTCAAAACATCAACAACAAAACCAATATGAGAAAAATAGAATGATACTATCTCTGTAAAAAGCCTAGATGGATTTTTTACATAATGACCCTTTCAATAGGCTTTGAATGGGGACAAATGCAAAACGCAATATGGCCACTCTATTAAAGGAAGCCCCACCTTCTGAGTAAAAGAGCCAATCGCTAATCAGAACAGTTATTGTGTCACTGCAGCTGCTGTTAGAAGTCTTGTTGCTATAGAAACTGTCAGCATTCTGGAGACATGTGCTAAGGACTGCGCATATGGCTGGTGTAGCCTGAAAAATAAGCTTTTTAAGGTATATGAGCAATATACATTTGTGAGACAGCTGATGTTAGATTGCATTGGTGATTTCAAATATGAAATTTAATCAAAAGCTTGGTGACTTTTGGAGAATTTCATGTTCCCCAATCACAGAGATAGGAGCTTCACTTGCATGCTCGAGAGGCGTTCAAAGATGGCCGCAGAGTGAAATGACTTGCATTAAAAGTACTTTGATACTACTTGCCTACATAAGAAATCATACTGTCTAAATAATTATACATGTGTCTCTAATCATTAAATGTGCTCATGTTTAAAAGATGATAACAATAATAACTCACCTCTGATGGTGACTGTGTTTCTGATGGTGTATGTGTCACTGCGTGGTGATCTGATCTCAAGTTTAGTCTTGTGTGAATAAACACAGATCAGCTGTCTGCTGTTCACTGATCGTGTGAAGAGTTCACTACGACTTAAATAAAACATACAAAGATTCTTTCCAGACTGACTCCACTGAGAGACACGTTGATACAGAAGAACATCATCCTCAGTGTAGAGACTACAGATGAAATCAGCTCTGACTGAAAGTGGTATTTCACATGATATGGTGAGCTGGACATCATCAACATTAACACTGATGATGGGTTTCGGAAGTGAATCTAAAGAGAAAAAATCCACAGCTATTAAAGTGCCCATATTATGCCATTTTTAAGGTTCCTATAGGATTACATGCATGCAAGGTCAAAAAACACAATTTCATTTTCTCAAAATATGCATATGCAATATCACCTCATTTTCCAACGATTTTTAAATGATTTGTTTGAAGAAGTTCTAAGTTTCAGTCGGTGTGTCCGAAATCACGTACTGTCTGAGTAGGTACTAAATTTGAATTTCAATTTACTTCATGACCATAATATAGTATGAATATGGGTAGTATGAATGAAATTAATATGTACTACATCTGCCATGTTGTTACTGTCACATGCATCGCTTCACTGCCATTTATAAATTCTCTCCCGTGGCCTCATGGGATTGTAAAGTGTCCATCGAATGCGCACTTCAGAATCTAGGCGGAAGTAGTAGGTCATCCAGGTACTTTTTGCCTACTGTTTTTGTGTACTATGATTTTGGACATACTTCTTGCCTCACATACTGTTTTTTCACCTACTATACAGTAGGGAAGCATGCGACTGACACAGCAAATAACTTCATTTATCGTGCACTTTCATCTTTGCAGATCATTTACATTCAAAAACGGCTACATTACACACTGCATGAAAGACCGTATTGGAAATGGCATGATAAAGGCACTTTAACTGACTTTAACACAGCAGTTACTGTTTCTAAGACAGAAGAAGAGCAGTGAAATATCTTACCTAGAACCGTCACTGTGGCAGGAGGAGAATGAGATGAGGGTTTATCGATGCCTCGTTCATTTATTGTGTAGTAACAGTTAATGTAGATTGATTGAGGTGATTTTACACCTGCCCAATATGAGCACTTCAGCACCAGTGAGCTTGAGCTCACATGATGATCTGACTTTTATATTCTTCTGTTCTCTGTTTGTGTAGAAATAACACTGATTCACTCTAACATCTGCTGGAGTCTCACAGCTGATCTTCACTGAGCTGGACTCTCTTATGGGATCTTGAGATACTTTCACAGTAGGAGATTCTGAAACAACACACACAAAAAAATGGTTCTTCAGCGGTTATTTGGGGTGGGTAAGGTGCTATATAACACTGCTTATGTATATAGAACCCATTAAGCTGCTGTATAGCTCTTTAAAGGTTCTCTAACTCTCTCTTAGTCTCTTAGTTTAGTTGGAGAAAGGATTAAAAAATAACATTAAGATACAGTGTATTTCCTGAAAATAACATGGTTCTGAACCTTTTTGCTCCCAAGCACCCCCCATATGGAAATATTCCAGGGCCCCCACAGAAGAATTTTTGCCTCAGAAAAGCATAAATTATTATTATTATAATTAGTAGAATGGGGTTCCTCGTATGGTTCTACATAACACCATTTGACAAAATGCGCTGTAGCACCTTTAAAGCATCTATATAGCAAGTGGTTCCCCCATGATTACAAGCCAATGAACCACTAGTGCTATTTAGCACCATTTTTGTTTAGAGTGTATATTACATCTGCTCGTGGTCTATGTGTGCAAACACAATAATATTCTGATATTAATTATATGTATTTGGGTTCTAAAGTCTGAGTAAGACAACTGCTGATTAAATACAAAATATTCTACATTTAAACGATTGTCAGGTAGGTCCACATGGAGCACTATTGATGTAGAAAAATATTAGACAAAGACACTTTGTTCACTACAAATGTTAACATACAGTATTTAATTAACATTAAACAACATAGATCACTTACTGTAAGACTGAACCTCCATCAGGAGCTGAAACACTATGAAGATGAACAACTCCATTACAGCGAGTGTGAGGAAAGAGTCGAAACTCACACAATGGGTGAATTAGGAAGTAACACATCAGACCACAGGAAACTGAAAGCTTTGTGCAATCAATTTTATGAAGATGAACATGGTTATGATACTTACAGTTATGTGCACTGTAATGTAGCCTAACTGAAACTTGACACTAAACCACGCTTTTCAAATGGTGGGTCGTAAGTTTAATTAAGTTCTAATAGGGCTGTGATATAAAAACTAAGTTTTATTAGTGTATTTGTGTTATGACGGTGAGGGCGGGCAAACATATATGACGTAGCCACACGCACTTACTACAGCGTCTCATTCTAGCATTTAATGCCGAGGAGGACTCTAGTCTACAAGCCTCTGAAGTACTGAACTAGGCAGGATGCAGCCTCGGTAGGATGCACCCTTTCATTTGAGAAGCACCCGCTGTGCAAGATGCAGCTTGTATGCGCGCTTCAGGTGTGTCAGACACCAAGATGAGACGGCAATGAGTTGTTTTCTGCAACTTATTGCACTTAACTCTTTTTAAAGGGGTCATATGATGTGATTTCAATTTTTCCTTTCTCTTTGGAGTGTTACAAGCTCTTGGTGCATAAAGAAGATCTGTAAAGTTGCAAAGACTAAAGTCTCAAATCCAAAGAGATATTCTTTATAAAAGTTAACACTTTGCCGCCATGTCGTATAGACGCTGTGTGTTTCACTGTGAAAGCAAAGCTACTTTGTTTGGCCTTCCAAAAGAGGACGATATCCACTTCGTCATGCCTGGAGCTGATCCGTGCTGGATCACCAGTTGCTCCTTTGTAGAATCTGCCATCCACGCCATTCTCAAGCCACCCGCCTCTGCTCTCTCAAGGCCGCGGTGTGTGATGCTGTATCGTTGAGAAAGCGAAACTACTTTGTTTGGCCTTCTAAAAGAGGAAACGACTAGAAATCATGTTTATATCACGTTTATAATGGGTTTTATGTTTATGACTCGTCGCTCCGGCTGAACAGGGCATCACAATATGTTGAGGGGCGTAACATTTCCGTCACACGATTGAGGTATTCGGCCAATCACAACGCACTGGATAGCTGGCCAATCAGAGCACACCTCACTTTTCAGATCGATGAGTCTGCGATCAACTGCGATATTTACATTTGCAATATTTCGATCATTTCGATATATCGTGCAGCCCTATAGTTCTAATTTAGATTTACAAGTTGATACCATTGATTTTACCGGTGTAGTAGAATTCATGTCACTGTAATGTGGGTTTTGTTTCATGTTCTTGTTTTCATGTCTTTTATTTTGTAGTTTGATTGCTGTTTGTGTCATGCTTCCCTTGCCGTCATGTAGCTCTGCCTTGTGGATGTGTCATCAGTAAGCGATATAAGCGCCTGCATAGGCCCCCCGTGGCCACCAGGGGGCCCCGTGTCAGGAGTTCAGACCGTAATCACGGGAGTGAGGCGAGATGATGGTGGAGATGGCAACAGCAGAGCTGAGCTGGAGCGTTCTCTGAAGCTGTACTTCCATAGGAATTAATTAAAAACGTTCGTGGACACGCACTGTAAGTATCTGACAAATTTTGTAGAATGCAATGCGTGCTCAGCACCTCCGGTCCCGATTGCGAAATCAAAAGCGACACTAAAAAGGATGCGTGCGCGCATTCAAACGCAATATCAATACCAGTAACGTTAGTTTGAAAGCAGCTGTGGCTCCCATATGCATGCAAATTAGGCTGCAAACATTATCTAGGCTGTAATTAGTATGCACACAATATAATAGGTGGTGTAGTTATAACCATCTCTTAGCTCTGTATCATGCTTGAAGAACATTTTGGTTTCTGTTTGCGCTTTGCTTTCAATATTGAGTAAGTAGCCTACTTTGATTATGGTTGCTCTTAATAAGACAAAGAAATAACAGTTCTTTTTGTTTGTTTGTTTGTTTGTTTGTTTGTTTTTATTTAAATGATCAATTTGTTGAAAATAGTTCAGATAGGAGGTCAAACATTCTAAAAACTCATAGCCTGCAAGTACAATCGTTCTAAAGAGACTCATGAAATCATACAAACGAGAAGTCAGTCAGTTGAGTTTGTGGCAAAATATTTTACAGTGCTTGAGTATAGTTTGTTATTGCAAATAATAATTCATACTCAGAAAGCAGAACTGAGATGGTATTTATTGCAATATTAGTTCAAACGTTTCAAATGCACCTGCAGACTATTTTTCCAGGCATGTTTTTCATCAGTGAAGATTTCTTAAAATAGTGTAAAAATTTTGTTTAGTCTCATTCTTGTGAACCCTATATCTTGTCTCGTCTCAGATTTTTGCCAAGATAAAATTTTTAAATAATTAATATTGTCATCATTTAAATTGTATTTGTCTTACATGGACCCATTTTGCTTTGTTATTAGATTTATTATCATTTTTAACAAATTTGAGCTAAATCTCAACTGTCTCAAGGATGTTTAATAAATTACAACTTTTATAAATTAAAAAGAAAAGCATACAATTGTTAATAAATACCTCAGACATAATTTTACACGTGTCTGTTTTAGTAATTAGCAATCATTTATTCATCCATATATTTCTAAAAGCATATGAACTTGATACATTATGTCACTGAAAACTTTGTCCTCAGGTGTGACACCATATCCAGTTTTTAAACTCCACAGACAACTTTAATTAGTTGAAGGGCCAGGAATATTGTTTTACAAAAAAGTTTTTTTTTTTTTTTTTTGCTGTATATTTGTCAACTACCCAAATATATTTTCCTATCTATATCTTGAAAGATAAATATATTGAGTAAAACAAATTGGTAAAACTTTACAATTAGGTGTCAGTGTAGGATATGCACATTAGGATGGGATGTGGGTAGTTAGGTGAAACTGTAGGTATGGGGGCCCCTTTTGAAAATCTGCTTAGGGCCCCCAAAATGCTATGGCCGGCCCTGATGCAAGGTCAAAAAACACTTTAATTTTCTCAAAATATGCATATGCAATGTCACCTTATTTTACTTAAATGATTTATTTGAAGAAGTTCTAAGATTCAGTCGTTGCGTCCAAAATCGCATACTGTCTGAGTACAGAGGCATCATGCCCATTCAAAGTGAGGGGGCACATGCCCCCTCAGACTTTTGAGCCAAGTGGATTTTGAATGCAGCTTCCAAAAGATAAAAAAATAGCCGATTAATATTTTTTATATTTGATACAATCACACCGACATGAGAACGTCCAGCGAGTCATATCATCAGCTGCTAAATTCAGATCTGCGTTCTCTGGCTGGCGCTGAGCCAGAGACAGACAAGTTTTTACAGCGCTGCGCATTATAACCAATCACACAAGATTCTTTTGAGCTTATGAATGCAATGGGCAATCAAAGGTGTTCAGGTGAGTCATCGCTCGCTGACTGAATACCTCTTTCTGGTGAATTCTCTCGTGAGAAACAACAAAGTGCAGATGTGTGTACAAATCTATAAATAAGATATTGATTTCACAGTGTTAACAGCTTCAGTGATTTTAATGGGAGTTTTTGAGAGTGACTGAATTAGACTGTCAGTGAAAATGTTCTTTGATAATGTAAATGTTCTTTGCTCGTTTTCTGTACAATGAAAGATTAGTAGCCTAACTTCCAACGTTTTTATATCACATTAAATTTCAATGTTATATTCACATTTAATATAAAGATATGAAATATAAAAATATGTTATGGCATGACACCCATATCTTTTACTTAAGTAAACAGACAGGTTTTTAATGCATGGTTAATAGATTACATTACTAGGCTACTTTGACCATTGCATATTATCTAACATAATCTATGAAGGTGAGAATCAGATATTTCATGATATAGTTCATGCGTCTGGGAATGTTTCTAATAAAAATGAAAAAAATAAATAATGCGTAATAATAATTTGCCAATATGCTGTTGTAGCTCCTGTGTGTCACATGACAACCCAACCTTAATAATTCTTTGGAATTTGTGAAACTTTTTTTCAGGATTCTTTGATGAACAAAAAGTTAAAAAGTATATATACTACAGTTAAAAAAGTTTGGGGTCAGTAAATTTGTATTCTTTCTTTTTTTTTAAATAAATTAAAACTTTTATTCAGCAAGGATGTGTTAAATTAAAAAGTAATAGCAAAGATTTCTATTTTTAGAAAAGATTTATATTTTGAATGAATACCATTCTTTTTAACTTTTTATTAATCAAAAAAAAATAATAATAATTGGCAGCACAACTGTTGCCAACATTGATAATTCTAATAATAAATCAGCATATTAGAATGATTTCTTAAGGCTCATGTGACACTTTATACTTTATAGTAATAAAAAGAAATCATTATTATATATTGTAATAACATTTTGCAAGATTACCGTTGTTGTTGTTGTTTTCTGTATTTTTGATCAAATAAACGCAGCCTTGATGAGCATGATATAGTTTGGAGCCAAATAATGAATCGGGGAACAACTTGTCTTACGGGAACTTTACTGAACAAAGTTTATGAGAAAACAAAGTGACGATAACACAAACATTAAAGCAATTAAATTCTTATAACTTATATTTATTATTCTTCAGTGTTAATTAACTGCAACTAATAAATTGCAAAAGAGCATAAGAGACTTTTTAAAAAAAAAACATTACAAGTCTTACTGATCCCAAACTTTTGAATGATTTTTCTGATATTAATCTTATATATTTGGATTCTAAATCTGAATAAGACACCTGCTGATTAAATACAAAATACTCTACAACAAAACGATTATGGTTCACATGTAACCCTACTGACATGTAGAAAAATATTACACAAAGACACTTTGTTCACTACAAATATGAACATACAGTATTTAATCATCATTAAACAACAGAGATCACTTACTGTAAGACTGAACCTCCATCAGGAGCTGAAACACTATGAAGATGAACAACTCCATTACAGTGAGAGTGAGAGAACAGACGAGACTCACACAATGGGTGAATTAGGAAGTAACACCTCAGACCACAGGAAACTGAATGCTTTGTGCAGTCGGTTTTATAAAGATGAACATGATTATGACACTCACAGTTGTGTGCGCTGTAACATGTCACTAAAACTTGACACTATACAGCGCTTTTCAAACAGTGGGTTGTAAGTTTAATGAAGTTTTATGTGGACATAACTTAGATTTACGAATTTCACTATTGATTTTACCGGTGTAGTAGGATTCATGAACAAATCAATTAAAAATTTATTTTATAAATTATAACAATGAATAGTTATGAATAGTTCAAAAGACTCACAAACTCAGATCCAACAAAATAAAATGATCCCGATCATGGAAAATAAAAGTGGAGTTTGGTACGAAATCTAATCTGAAGTAGAGAGACATTAAAAAAAATAAAAAATAAAAAACATTTATGTTGGTTAATTTGCAAGGTCTTTTCTTAAATTTTTAAATAGCTTTTATGTTAGGTGGTTGCTATATGGTTACTTGCGTGTTCTGGTCATCCGTTATGCCTATAGACATTCCTACATCTGTTTAGAACTAAATGCTCTAAACCTGTGATTTATATTTCATCCAAGTAGCCTAAATAAATTAAACTCTTTGGCCCGGTTTCATAGACAGGGCTTTGAAAATGCCTTAGAAAAAAAGCATTACTGGTGTGCATCTTAAGAAAAAACAAAGGCACTAACATGCTTTAAGATCAGTCAGTGCAAGTTTCTTTCAGTTGAAACAGCTCAGATTTACATTTTTGTCTAGGACTAGGCTTAAGCCTTGTCTGTGAAACCAGGGGTTTATGTAGGCTTTATAAGGTAGACCTACTCTAACGAGTTTAGAGACAGTGTTTAATAGATAAGATAAGATATGTAAGATAAATGCCTCAGATAAAGTTTTAAACTGCAAATATCTTCACATTCATTTGAAATCGACATCCTGTGACATGCAGTTTGTCTAAATATAAAATGTTGAATAGAAGTAAGATATTATATGTATAATTATGTTGTGATGGTTTATTTTGAAAGTCAGTTACCCTTTTTGAGAGCTTGATGTTACTTGATTTAACCGGTTTCATAAAACTGTGAAGATTCAAGTTGGACTTTCCTGTAAAAACCACATCATGAGATTAATTTCAGTTAGATCACTAATCATGCACATGGGCCATTGGTGCTTGCACCCTGATGCCACCCTAAACAATTTTCTAGATCTGCCCATGTAAATAGATTGTTATTTTTATCCTGTTGTTTGTTACAGTGTTATGCTTGTTGCCCGAGTATCAAGTATCACCCAAACTTTCATATGAAGATGTGCAGATGTAAATAAATATTACTTTGGATATTTCAAATAAGTTGTTTATTGGACTTTGTTTTTTAGGAAATATAATTGGATTAATTTGGTTATTGCAATCAGGTTACATTTGTTTTTCCTCAGTATTTTCACAAGTAAGATTTTTAAAACTCTAAGTATAAAAATCCATACTGACCACACTTTTAACACAGATCTCATGCTTTATTACAATTACACACATTTGTAGTCCTCATAATCATTGTTTCAGAGATTCAGATCAGAGAACACAAGATTATTGTAAAATGTCATGACATTTTGTTGTTGTTGTTCTTTTTTGTCAGAAAGCCAGAAAAAGATTTAGAGCCAATTATGTTTACACACAGGGCCGTCGCTAGTGGGGTGAAAAGTGGTGATGATTATGGGGCCCACAGCTGAGGGGGGCGGGCCTGGCGATTTCGACCGACTGCCCGAGACCAGCATAAGAAGACGGCCTTGTACGTCATCACAAAAGCTTATCAATTGCACGTGTTTTAAGTCTTGCCAATTTAAACATTCAAAACAGTGCATTCAAACACAAGACGCGGAAAAACTCAACTGAGAGTTCGCGTGCCAAGTTCGTTGCGCACATGGAGAGCCGCGCAAACACCGAACCGAGCTCTTCTTCGCTTCTTCCCGTGCCTGAACGAACAAATACACCTTACCAGTTTAAACATACAAACCCAAAAATACGCGAAAAGCTCAATTCAGCACCCGCGTGCTGTTCTGTGCACACAGCGCGCACAGAGATCTGCGTCTCACAGTCCTTGAACACCGAATTGAGGTTGGTCTCTTCTTGCACTTGAAACAACACATACATACAAAAACTCGTCTTTGTGAGTATTCTCTCAAAAATGGTCAGTTATGTCTTAAGTGAAAGTAAATAGTTGAGAAAAAAATCAGATGTGTATCATATTGGATGTGTAAGGTCCAGGCACTTGGTCCAAGGAAGGTATCCAGTGCTGGCTGAAGGTTTCTTGCATGTTCGGTCTTTTCAGCGCATAGAGTTATTCAACTTAAATCCAATTCTAATCTGACTCCATTTTTAGTATGACCTCGAATTTAGGTTGAAAGGCAAATTGGTTGTTTGTCTGTCTCTAATTATTATTATTCTTACATTTGATTATTCTATTTATTCTTTGATATTATGGTACTCATTCATTCGGGTGCTCATGTCGCTCAAAGATATCGCTTTGGCCTTAGCATATCTTACGGTCACATTCTCGTCAGTCTTGGTTATTAGACAGAGGTAATTGCTAATACTTTAGACGGCTGCTCCTATGCTTGTTCATTCTAAAAGTACTTTTAATAAGCCCCCATAGATTTGTACACACTTGAATAAAGCAACATTATTTCTAGTCAGAGGTCACGACCACTACTATAGATATAAGCCGACCAACATAACTTTCCCTGATAGTAGTTTTGGTAGGGTCATGTCATGGTTTCCCCATGTACACTTAGCTAGAGTAATATTACAGTAAACAGAGGTTAGGCTCACCCTATTTAGGATGGTCGAACAACATCCAGTTGACCTAAACGAAAATTCCCTATAAGCCCTTACAATCTAAGTACACTTGAACTAATACCAAGTGTTAGCCAGATCTCTAAAGATACAATTGATGTGCCCTATGCTCCATCAACTGAACTTTAGTCCGTTACTAACCTAATGCAGGAAATGCGGTAACAAGGATACTGTGTAATCTACTAGAGTCAATAATTACAGAGTAAAACAGAATAGAATCAAATGTAACAATTTATTATCAGTCAGGTAAATGTGTATTATGCCAATTCAAGTTATCAAATCAATACAAGACATCAAATTCTCAAGGATAAATCTAAGAGTAAAGGATGCATATCTGACTTCAGGAAAATACATAGTATGGAGTGCAGAGACACACACCACACTACGGGATTTCTGGCTACAGAATCGCCCTGATCCTTTTGCTGCAATCCTTTAAATACCTCAGACCAAGACAAACATCCCCTGAGATGGAGACAGGAACTAACAATTGGAATTTGCATTAACTCCGGTCCCAAACCTGAGTGGTTTACAACTCAAAGGGTAATTTACAGAAGATAATTTACATGGAGGACCATGGGAAGGGGCACTCCCATTACAGTAAGCAAAATATCTCTTAACTCTTAGGATCTGTATTATCTTTTAATCTACTTTTGTAAGATTGAGACCATTGTACCAGTTGCACTGAGACATTTCAAATGATACCAGACATGACTGTTAGTTCACTTGCATTGACATTTTCATGTAATCATTTTGAGCAGATTGAGCAGAAGGAAGCATGGGTGAAGGGATTTAAAATGAAACAAATGGCCAGAAGGGAAGGAGGTCTCCTGCACTTCCACTCTGTGGGGTGTCTCGTAGATGCCCGTGTATGTTTGTATTGTCTGTTTCTCAGGAGATCATAGTATCTCAGTTTCTTTTATCCTTACAGATGTATTATCTCTTAAAGTGACAGGACCTAATTTACTAGCTGCTGTCAGTGTCCTTAATGTTAATTCAATAAATTAAATGGGAGAAAATCATTTACTGCTCTTTACTGAATTACTTTGTAGTTTTAACAAAAATTAATCTTAAATAATGTTTAATTTATACTTTGAAGACTATGCAATGCTATTTACATTTGATTATTCAGTTTCTGTACCTGGACACCTGCAACCTTGAAAAAACTTAAACATTGTTACATTTGTTTATTTGGCCTTGCAATCCCCAGCTACGGCCCCGTTTACACACACAAGGAATTTGTGTTGGCGACAGGAGCTTTCAGTGCAGAACAAAGTACAGACATAGTGCAGATAGTGCAGACATACATAGGAATTACACAGTATGAAATATAACACTAATATAAGAAAAACAAAATTAAATAATGCAATATAATACAGAAGTAGAAATACAGAGAAAAAACACATAGTTGTTTTAATGAATGTTCAGATATGTTACAGTATGATCTTATTTTAGTTTAGTCATTTTACCAGTCAGTTCATTTAATAGCAAACAATCAATGCAAGATAGGTTTCAAATCACCCTTGTTGGTGAAATAATTACAGTAACCCAGGCTACAGATGCCACATTAGAAAATACACTTACATTACCTAATTTATGTAACTGGCATAAAATCCGGTATCTCTTCAGTGTGTCACCCAAAAATGTCCCCACACTGTTAAAAATTAATGTTATTTCCATCCTTGTGAAATGTAGGGTTTACCAGGCAGGACCATACACACACAAATGCAATCTTTGAACAAGAACACTTGTGTTATTTGCAAAGCAAATAAAAAAAAAAGTAATTATTTTTTAATATTTAATTTATTTTCATATTATAAGCTATTTAACTTAGTTTACGTTTAAAGTGTGTGTGTGGTCCTGGTAAACACTATGTTGGATGGCAATACCAGTAATATGTGACCTTGTGGGGACACTTTGTTTCTGTGAAGGTTGTGTATAGAGATAGGGTTTGGGAATGGAATATACCAGCTGTACATTCTAACCTTTATGTCTATGCGTCTCTAATCATTAAATGTGCTCAAACTGATAATGATGGTGATTGTGTCACTGTGTGATGATCTGATCTCAGGTTCAGTCTTGAGTGGATAAACACAGATCAGCTGTCTGCTGTTCACTGATCTCAACAGTTTATGACTTTAAACACAATGATGGAAAAAAATAGATTTTCATAATTCATGTATGTATACAGTGCAACAGAATAAAAATTGAGGAACAAAAATTGTACATTTGTTTAGAGCTGTTATATGCAAATAAACACAAGTGAAGGTGCCATACAAAACAGGAGATTATGGAAATGCCAAAAGACTACTATACTAGTCGCCTTGCCTTGACTGCATATGCTACTATATGGATCTGTTCAGAATTACTAAACACACCAAAATAAAAATAAAAAACAAATGCTTCTTCTGTGAGCATCCATGATTAAAACACTCAGCAGACATACATTTCAACAACTTGAAATTATGAATATGTTGAAATTACGCTTGCAATGTTAGCAATCAGTGTGCTAAGAGTGCACATATGTTTTGTTTGATAATAACAATAATAACAGACTCCATCATGCCTTATGTATGACTCTATGTCACTTTGATTAGAGTCGTCAACCATCTAAACTTTGCTCGCAAAACACTGGTTGGCATCATCCAACGAGAGTCAGTTCACTTCACTCTTAAAAATAAAGGTTCCATTTTTGTTCCCCAAATAACATTTCAGTGAACAGTTCTTAAAATAAAAAATTTTTTCTTGGTGTAAAGAACATTTTAAAAATCTAAAGAACCTTTTTCCACTATAAAGAACCTTTTGTGCAATGGACAGTTTCCATTAAATGTTTTTCATGCAACAAATCGACACCAATAAAGAACCTTTTTTTTTTTTTTTTTTTTTTTTAATAAAGAGTATTTAATGGATGCTTTGACCTGCGATTCAGTTTGTGTTTCAAACAAAAACACACTGGAATGAATGATTCACTAAAACAGGATGCGAGTCACTATTCTCTTTCATCTCTGATGTAATTGACTGGGTTTTGTGGCACTAGAAGCTATAGACACATGATGGACTATGAAAAACTAATAGACTAAATATATATATACCTTGAGTAATACAGAACAGTAAGGAGAAAAAAAAATTCTAGTTCAAAAGGTTTACGATTACTTCAGAAAGTTCAGCCTTTATTGAATGCTCAATTAGCTGTTCTTGGTATTGGAGTGGGCCTTGCCACAGACTGAAGTTGCTATATTCCGCACCATGCACTGAATAATGAAAATAGGACACTTATTCATCTGCAAGTGAAGATTTTTTATTTACAGTATAGTGGTTGTACATAATAAACACAGACATGAGATTCATCAGTGCATGTTCACCAAACTGTACATGTGATCTTCTGTGTTTGAGTGAACTGGTTTGTCAGGGATTGTGGAGTACAGGTGATAAACATTCTTAAGAAAGAAGAAAGAAAGACAGAAAACACATGCAAGATTGAATGTGTTAGTATTCTGTTGATGATGGACGGTGATGTGGGCTTGGGGTGTGACAGTGTTCAAACATACCTCATTTTTCTCTGTATTTCCCTGTTTCTGTTTTTTATTGACCAGGACATCTGTAATGCAATGCAGAAACAGTCAGACCACTTTAAAAAATGTGTTGACCTTGCGTTGAACTTGAAACGCATAAAAACGCAGAAACACATGCCTTGTTGCTAGGAGACGCATGATAAACGAAAGCAATATGTATTCTAAAATCAGCTCAAAATAACATTTGATATCCTCAGATTGGATGGAATCATAGACGCAAATTGAAAAATGATCATACACTTACAAAAATTAAGCAAAAGTCATGCAGTGTATTCCAACCTTTAACATTTTAGCACTTGATTCTGTCGTCCTGAAGTCAGTGGGTTTTTTTGAATGGGTTTTGGTAGATGACTGAAATAAGGTCTGTGAGTTATTTTTTTTATTTTTTTTTTTTTTCGTGTTATTGTACAATATACTGTACAATACAGCAGTAATATAGCATAATACACCTTTGTGATATTTATTTTTTTAAAACAAGTTTTATGTATCTTAAAGACACATCAGACAGGTAAACAAAAATAAATACAATGAGGATGTAAAGCAGACTAATGAGTAGTCATTAATCTGCTTTTACATCCTCATTGTATTTATAATCGTGCTCTTGCAATCTACTCTAACTCAGACTTTCAGAGAAAATGTTTTTTAAATAAAGATTTGTCGGAAGCAGGGGTATTTCAATCCTTTCATCAGTAGTCTACTGGGGCACAGGCCCCCCATTTAAAAAAAATGTGCCCATATTTTGACACTCCTTTTTAATTTAAGATTTTTAGGCTTCATTAATTAGGTAATCCGGAACCAGGAACACTTCCCATAACACCCGATGTCCTTGCTACATCGTTAGAAGAATGGCATCTACGCTAATATTAGTCCGTTTCTCTCTTATTCAGAAGTCACCGTAGCCACCAGATCCAGTCTGTATTCAGATCAGAGGGTCCTGCAGTCACCCAGATCCAGTACGTATCCAGACCAGACGGTGGGTCAGCACCTAGAGAGGACCTCTACAGCCCTGAAAGACAGCTGAGACCAGGACAACTAGATGAGCCGCAGAGACAGATCTGAATCACATCACTGAATTCAATGATGAACTGCCTTTAACTGTCATTTTGCATTACTGACACACTGTTTTCCTAATTAATGTTGTTCAGTTGCTTTGACAATCTTTTTTGTATAAAGCGCTATATAAATAAAGGTGACTTGACTTGACTATTAACTCCACACATTATAAACCCATCTTTATAGGCAAGTACCAGATATGGGTGTCATGTCATAAGAAAGAATTTGTATTTAACTTAATGACAATGTAATAAAAAATATTGTAAGTTTCTGATTATAATGCTTTCATTTCCATGGTTATTCAAGTGGTGTATAAATTACAGAGAAGGCGAGCAAAGAACATTTACATTATCATCAAAAAAAAAAAAAAAGTCTAGCGTGAGTTAAGCTCTCCCAAAAAACTCTGATTATAATCACTGAATCAGTCTACACTTTATGATAAACGAATCTTACTTGTATCGTATGTAAATCTGCACTATGTTGTTTATGATGAGAGAATTCGTGAGAAAGCAGAATTAAGTCAGTGGGCACGTGCACTGAACAAAACACCGGCATTCCAGCATTGACTAAGGCCTTTTGTTCGGCCATTGAAATCAGAAACTCAACAAAATAGTGTGTGATTGATGAAAATCCTCAAACACTAAGAAATATGATGCAACGGTAACACTTTACAATAAGGTTGTATTAGTTAACGTTAGTTAATGCATTAGTTAACATGAACTAACAATGAACAACTCCACTGTTCAGGATTACTTAATATTTTGTTAATGTTAACTTACACATTTACTAATGCATCTCTTCACATTAACAGATTAACTAGTTAACGAGAGGACTGACAAGATGGCGGTGTTAATAGTCAGAGGTTTCGAGCTCTCAGCACCAAACTTTTCTAAGGAAAGTAATTAACGTAGCTATCAGCATAATTGTGTACGTTTTGGTTTGTAAGATATATTTTTCAAACAAACCTGCACAAAAGAGAACCAGTGACTCAGAAAAACCAATTTACACGTGCTTGCTAATAACGACCATGGCTACGAAAGTGGTTAGATTCGAGATAAGCATATGGCAGAAGATGAAGACGAATTTCCGCCATACCCTGTAACTCAGACTAAACCTCCACTTGCGAAAAAGCCAACTTTTACCAACGTGAAAACAGGGAATTCTAATACTGATGAAATAACCTTGACACTCGCTAATCTTATCAATACACGGAGTGATGCGTTAGAATCGATGGTGCAAACCGCCTGTGCAGGATGCTGAACTGCCACTGTATTAGTTGGAGGAGATTTTAATATCGTATTGGATGGAACAATTGATAAATGGCCACCAGGTCGATCTAACATAAATAACAGTAATCTTAGAAATTTCATGGATAAATTCAATCTCATAGATATTTGGAGAACCAAATTTCCACATAAGTCATTTACCTGGAGCAATAAAACAGGGTCCAGTCAGTCCAGAATTGACTTTTGGTTAGTGTCCGAGAAATTTAATATAGATAATGTGGTAGTTGATATTGCTTCTACCCCATTAACAGACCATAAAGCTATAAGTATTAATATTAAATTATCTAATACAAGTTGTTTCAATAATGGGGCATACTGGAAACTCAACAATTCATTGTTAATGTATGATGAAGTAAAAAGAGAGGTATCTAGATTGATATGCCAATTCTGGGGTAAAGCTAACAAGGAGGTTTTTTTTTTTGTCAAATTGGGAACTTCTGAAATTTGAGGTCACTAAATATTTAAGGAAATTTGGCAGCCAATTAGCAAAATATAAAAGAGCTGAAGAAACCGCCATTATTGTTGAAATTACTAAATTAACAAATAACTGTCCAGACAGTTTATTAAATGAAGAAAAAGATTATTATCTGATCTGCAAATCAAACTAGATGAACTTTATAGAAGTAAAGCTGAAGGTGCGTTTGTTCGATAAAGGAGACGTTGGCTTGAGGAAGGCGAGCAAAATTCACAATACTTCTTTAATTTGGAGAGACACCATATTAATAATAACTTAAGTACATTAAATGTGAATGGGATTGTTACAAAAGACCATAAACTAATTTCTAATTACTGCTGTGAATTTTATAAGAAAATATATACTTCTAATTAATCTCCATCTATATCTGATGCTTTTTTGAGCTCTATAGAGGTAAAAACTATTGACAAAAATGAAAGAGAATTTTGTGATATGCATATCTCTGTTGAAGAAGTGATAAAGGCAATTAATAATTTGAAAAGTAATAAATCTCCAGGCACGGATGGTTTGACTGGAGAATTTTATAAGCTACTTGCAGATGATTTGGCCCCTTTTTTGCTAAAAATGTTTAATGAAAGTGTTATTAATCAGTGTCTTCCTCCCACCTTAACTCAAGGGTTAATCACATTAATTCCCAAACCAAAAAAGGATCTATTTTCTCTGGATAATTGGCGTCCAATTAGTTTAAACAATGATTATAAACTATTTGCCCTGATCTTCGCAAAATACTGAAATCTGTGCTAGATTCAATTATAGAAGAAACACAATCTGGATTCATGAGAAATAGGCATATTACAAACAATATAAGATTAGTATTAGATATTTTGGATTATCCAGAATTTAATATAGATAATGGTTTTATTCTTTTTCTTGATTTTTGTAAGACTTTTGACTCCGTAGAGCATCAGTTTATTTTTAATTCTCTTATAAAATTTGGTTTTGGAAATTTCTTTACTAATGCAATTAAAACCCTTTATAAGAATTGTAACAGTTCCATTAAATTGTTTGGTGGTACTTCTAGTAGATTTAACTTGTCTAGAGGGATTAGACAGGGTTGCCCTGTTTCTCCATATTTATTTTTGATAATTAGTCAACTCCTAGCAAATCATATTAAAACCAGCACAATTAAAGGTATGTCTATTAATGATAGAGAACTTATTATAAAGCAGTTAGCTGATGATACCACCCTTTTTCTCTGAAATGAAAACCAAATCCCAGTCCCAATTAATGTAATAGAGGAGTTTTCTAAAGCATCTGGTGTCTATTTAAATGTAAAGAAGTGTGACTCTGATTATGGCGGGTTAAAGAATGTTTAGTGGCATCTTATTGTAACATTCCAGTCAAAACAGAAGTCAAATACCTAGGAATTATAGTAAATAAGAATCAACAGAACAGAAGTTTATTAAATTTTTTCTGTTATTCAAAGGAAATTAAATCAGTGGCTTTCAAGAGATTTATCATTAAAAGGAAGAGTTTTGATTTCCAAAGCAGAAGGTATATCCCGGCTAACTCATATGATAATGGTGGCCTCAACTTACTGGACTTTACTACACTAAACAATACATTTAAAGTCAACTGGATTAGACAATTTGTTAAATATCCAACCTCTATTTGGAATATTATTCCCTGTCATCTTTTATCCAATCTGGGTGGCATACATTTTTTTCTTGTTTGTAACTTTTACATCAACAAAATACCAGTGATGCTTTCTGCATTTCATCGACAAGCTTTTCAGTCGTGGAATTTGATTTTCAAACACAACTTTTCTCCACACCACTACATTATTTGGAATAATAAGGACATATTATATAAACAAAAGTCTATCTAATTCATTCGTACATCTGGCGCGACTAGTTGTGATTCTAAACAGTGGATAGAGAAAACATGACTTGATTGCTGAAATATTATCAGAGAAAAATATTTTCAGGTTGGTATATGTCAAGGATCATCAGTTATATTTTACTGGGGGTGTAGCGGCGTCCCTGGTCAGAAGTCATGCAAACATGGTGGAACAAAATGTGTAAGAATCAAACTTTTGTTGGTAATAGAGCTTATTTTCTGCAATAATCTAAAAGCCAATGGAAATTTTTATTGGGTTTTTGTAGAGGAAATGAGGGTGATGCTGACTTCTGGGCTCGCCTGCGAAAATATGTAATTGCAGCAATCTACACAACAAAGGGGAAAGACTTTCATATGAGCTCAAGTTGAATGGACTACTTCTATAAGAAGTTTACAGTAAATGATTTTCAATTTAGTGTGAACTGTTCCTTTAAGAGAAGATGTGGCTAATTATGCTGATCTGCTGATGACTTGAAAGGGGAAGTGGGTTTAGTACCAGTTTCTAAAAAAATGTGGACTGCACAGCATTTATAAATTTAGATCAGTTGGTGATTTTGGTTAGCAACTAGGGTTGTGTGAAATCATGATTTTTGATTGTGTATGATTAAAATGTCTTCACGATCTGCTTTTGAAGAAATATTGTAGTATCGTGCTGAAGTGCATGTTCTATCAGTTGCAGGTCTGGCGCCTCTGTCTTATACTATACAACGCAACATAGATTCACATCAAATGTTAAAACTCATGGGACACTGCACTTATTCGAAAAGTACATTATTTGCATGTGCTAGCCTTGCTGTTAAACATTTAATTTGCGTCCTTTCCTGCCATGCACACTAAAAAGCCTGCCTGATTACTGGACTAAGTTATCTTTTGCGTCTGATTGTGCTAAGACTGTCAAAAACACACAAGGTTTATATTTACACATAGGCAGAAATCCCAGGGGGGTTGGGGGAGACAGGCGACCCCAATAATGCATGCAAATTTTACAGGGGGAACCCCACCGAAACGTGATTGGGCTAGTTTTGGGCTAGTTTTGAGTAGCAACTGGGCGGGTTTTGTTTTGAAAACCTGGCAACCCTACATCACCTACGCACACACATACACGGCCGGTGAGCCAGAACAAAGTCAATAGTTGTGTAACTCCAGTAAGTAAGGCTGCCAAAGCTATTTTATTCACTTAAAAATCAGATGAAGTGATTATTTTCTCTTTAATACAGATGTTGCCAATGTATTTTTCGATGAGTGCGCTGTTAGCAATAATAACTTTACCTGCTTGACGGACAGTAATGTCTACAATGGACATGACCACTGTCGCCATCTCCATTACACTAATAGTAGTAAGGCTTTCTTCTGTGTATTTTTTTCCTTACAAGTACAATTTTAGCTGTACTATTTGTGTCCCCTTCAAAAATTGCTCTTGTGAAATTTTATGTTTATTGCCATTAATATCATGATATTATATTTTTGCCATATCGCCCACCCCAATTAGCTACCTTCAGGTACCTTCAGACATGGGCTGAGATGTGGCTGATACAGAAGTGACCAGAGAATATGCCTTTGCAGGTCCAAAACAGCTCTTAATAACATAATCAGTAGTTAAGGTCAAGTCCCTTTAAAAAATTTTGTATTAATTATGGTTTAATATAAGTATTTATTGTTAATATTATGGTGACACTCACCATACCAATTCCTTGACTGGGCACATCAGGTTTTATAGATTTTTCATACATGCATACAGTATATCAAATAAGAAGTTAAACATTTACACATACAGCTCCTGGACTACAATATAGAGTACTAACAAACATATAGGCCTACTACTAAATTGAATGAATATAAAACTTACCGTTTTCTTATTTTTTTTATCTAGAAAACAATGAGAATCAGTATTATATAGTCAGTTTTTATTCCTGTACATCACTTTGGCTGACTATCTGTTGTTTTATAAATAAACTGACATTGAAATACTTACATGCAAACACGCAGAGACAGATGAGTCCCATGACTCCAGACAAAATGACAGCAACACAAGTAAAAACCAGCACTATAAACCATAGATCTGTGTCAAAAAAAAATCAACACTTTAATCCATGTACATGTGTATTATGATGTTTAATATGGTTACTGTAGATACATTAGTCCACCTGACAATAGTATGGACCACTGAAATGTAAACATGAGGACAATCAGCATCAGAAAAGACCTCAAATAAAATCACACTTGACTGATGCATAATAAGGATTTTATACAGCAGTGTTTCAGTATTTGATGAAGTTGCATAAAAAGAAGAATTTTCCTTATATATGGTCCTTATATATGGAAAAGATGCAGTAAGTTACCTGTTGTGCAGTACACTGGGGTTTCAGATGAGGAAATGACAGTGTCCAGTTGTGAAGTTTTTTGAGGGGATATTGATGTTGAAACTGCAGTGAGAACATCTCAAGTTGTATTTAACAAACCAAACACTGGCATACATATATTTCTTTATATTGTTCTGAACTAAACATTGTACCAATAAAAAAAATGTTCAATGGTTGGTGTTGAAACTGCAGAGACAATTTATCAGAATTACAGGGAGTCAGTTTACATTATTATATTTATTATATTATTACATTATCAGGGTAAATTTGCATGATTTGCAATCTTTATATCAAAGTTTTTTTGTTGAAGGTACAGGTCCTTCAAATATGAAAAATAGCATATGTTACATTTTGTTGATGTTTGTTGTCATCACCTCTATATTGGTTCACATGAGTATATTAACAGACTCACTGTTTACTGTTACTGTCACTGGATCAGAGTGAGCAGATGGTTTTTGAGCTTGTGACAAATTCACAGTGTAGAAGCAGCTTATTCTCACAGATGAATTCTGACCTCCAGACCAAACACTGATCTGAGATCCAGTGAGTGAGAGCTGACATGATGAGCTGTGTTTTGAGTTACTTTCTCTTTCATTTATGTTGAAGAAACACTTCTCCATCTTCAGATCTTCAGTATTCTCACAGCTCAGCTCAACTGTGTCTGTTTCCAGAATAACTGAAGCAGACGCTCTCAACTTGGCCTGAGGAAGATCTAATGAACAAAAAATTATAATGTGTTTAGAGAGATCTCAGATTAGAAACATGTGACTCTTCAGAAAGTTGCAAAAACCTTAACCTTCAGTTCTTTTGTAATGTAAAATTTGTTGAATTCTGTGTTTGATGGTATTAGATACAAAAATTTATACAACAATAGCTTAGCAACACTTTTAATATTGATTGACATTCATGAAAACTAACTCTCGATCACTGAGCAATGGCTCTTTATTTGCATCCTGTTCATTTTATTGCTGCTGTGTAAAAATCATAATCAAGTCATTATCAGTATGGCACATGAAGAGCTTATATAGAGCATAGTTACTTTAAAATACTTCTGATTTCAAGGTTTTTTTTTTTTTTTTTTTTTTTTTTTTTTTTTTTTTGTAGTCACAATTAAAAAGGTAATGCAGAACATATTGAGAAGAACTTATAAAGAACATTTTGAAATATTTAATATTTTACAAAAAAAAAACACAAATCACTTTTTGTTCAGTTTCTCCTCTCATGGATTACATTTTAAAAATGAGTTACCATAGATTTGTCAGTCATAGTCTGGCTGTATGAGATCTCAACTATGATCATGTTTAGCTCAAACAGCCCTTCCTTCCTGTCTAAATGTATCAGATTGTTCACTTATCAAAGTCACACTGTGGTTAGTACTTGTCTGAAAAGGACCTACAAGTTATTCTCAGTAAGTAGAGTTAACAGATTACTGATTCGGTGTCTGAGACACTGATCTATATAATGACTGGATTTCTCTTTTTGATCAATCGTCCTCCAAGATTTCATAATATCCTACATAATAAATCTGGCTACAGAATTATCCAGGCATCTCTAATCGTTAAATGTGCTCATGAAAAAATCATAATAGTGATAACTCACCTCTGAAGGTGTATGTGTCACTGTGTGGTGATCTGATCTCAGGTTCAGTCTTGAGTGAATAAACACAGAACAGTTGTCTGCTGTTCACTGATCGTGTCAAGAGTTCACTACGACTTACATAAAACATACAAAGATTCTTTCCAGACTGATTCCACTGAGAGACATGTTGATACAGAAGAACATCATCCTCAGTGTAGAGACTACAGTTGAAATCAGCTCTGACTGAAAGTGGTATTTCACATGATATGCTGAGCTGGTCATCATCTCCACTAACACTGATGAAGGGTTTCTCAAGTGAATCTGTTTGAAGACAAATGATTCAGTTATCAAAAACAGCAGTAACAGTTTCTAAGACAGAAGAACAGCAGTGAAATATCTCACCTAGAACCGTCACTGTGGCAGGAGAATGAGATGACGGTTTATTGATGCCTTGTTCATTTACTGAGTAGTAACAGTTAATGTAGATTGATTCAGGTGATTTTACACCTGCCCATCTGAGCACTTCAACACCAGTGAGCTCAAGCTCAGATGATGAACTGACTTTTATATTCTTCTCTTCTCTGTTTGTGTAGAAATAACACTGATTCACTCTAACATCTGCTGGAGTCTCACAGCTGATCTTCACTGAGCTGGACTCTCTTATGACATCTGGAGATACTTTTACAGTAGGAGATTCTGAAACAACCCAAAAACAGATCAATCACTACATATTTTGGGGTTATAAAAACCTAAATAAGACAACTGCTGATTATAAGTAAAATATTTTACTGCAAATATCAGGTATGTTCACTTATAGCTCTAATGATCAATATTTTAGACAATGACACTTTGTTCACTACAAATGTGGACATACAGTATTTAATCATCATTAAACAACAGAGATCACTTACTGTAAGACTGAACCTCCATCAGGAGCTGAAACACTATGAAGATGAACAGCTCCATTACAGCGAGAGTGAGAATAGAGACTCACAAAATGAGTGAATTAGGAAGTAACACATCAGATCACAGGAAACTGTATGCTTTGTGCAGTCCGTTTTATGAAGAAGATGAACATGATCATGAGACCACACTCACAGTTGTGTGCACTGTAACATGTTAGCGAACCTTTACTGTAGTACAGTGGGTCACAAGTTTAATTAAAAGGTTTTAGGTGGACATAACTTTGATTTACAAATTTCACCAGTGTTTCACACAGTGCTTGCAATTGTAGGATTCACAAACAAATGACTCTAGTGAGTTGGTCCTTTAAATGAATAGTTCAAAAGACTCACAAACTCAGAACTTACAACTTTGAATCAGTCTGACTCCCCAAACCAAAGCAGCTTTTGGTTCAACATGATTCACTTTCTGAATATAAAATATATATTCTCTCTTTATGTATACACACCTCACACTCATCTTTGTTCAGGTTTACCTTTATTTTTTATTGAATACCATAGTGAATAGGTTAATGATTTTATACACACAGCTGGACACAGTGGTCCCTTCATCAGGTACACTTTTGCTCCTTAATGCAAAAATCTAATCTGATAATCATATGGAAGCAACTCCATAAAAGCATGCAGACAAAAGCCAGCAGTTCAGATGGTCATTGATCTTAAAGTAAAAAAAAAAAAAAAAAAAAACAGACAAAACCAGTAGGACACTATGATCATTTTCTGAAACTGTTGCAGTTCACCTGTCAACTTTGCTGTTAGAATTAATCTCTATATTAAAAGCTATGTGTGTTACAATAGTTGAATAAAGAAGTACATATAGACTAAATTAGATTTAAGATTTAATACTTTAGCGAAAGGAAAATAAAGTAAACAGGTCATCCATGTTTTGAGGCGCAGACAGAGGAGGTTAAAAGAGATGATGTTTCTATCTGGCAGGAGGTGTAGTTCAGCTCTGTGAGAACATCAGCAGAACCTGCAGAGATACAGATTTTATTATCATATGTTTCTATATCATGGAGTTTATCAGTTTATGTACAACTAATCCTGTACATTGTTCTTACTGGTAAAGTGGCACAGACAGATGAATCCTATGAGTCCAGACAGAAATAATGCCTGGAGCCTGTCAAAAGAAAAATAAATAAATAAAGATTTATCCCATGTTTACATTGCAATAGGGGAATGAACATGGTACTGAATCAGAAAAATTATTTGCTGAATTTTTATTATTATTCAGTAGATTTTAATATACCACGACATAATCACGAAAGAAAGACATTTTGTAAATATATATATATATATATACATATATATATATATATACATACTATATATATATATATATATATATATATATACATACATATATATATATATATATATATATATACATACATATATATATATATATATATATTATTATATATATATATATATATATATATATATATATTTGTGTGTGTGTGTAGTGAGTGAATGAACAACCTTCAGAGTGAGTGTGAACAGTGTGAGGAACAGCTGCAACGGAAAAGATCTCAGATTAAATCAGATTAGAGTAAAAACTGAACTACTGTTTTAAAGACAGCAGTCTTATAAGTATTTTTATTTAACATTTAACACAGATTTAATGTATCATAAGCAAAGTAAAAAAGTGTCTCTCTGGTGGAATCAGGCAGAGTAGAGGCTGCTGTGAAAACAGCTGATAGAATCAACAGTGTGTCAGAGTCAGATGTGATACAACAGACATTAAACTATACAGATACAGTATGGAGTAATAATTCAGTTTCCACAGACAATGGTCAATTATACAGTTTAGCTGTCCTTACATGACACTATTTATCTGATAATGCTTTGAATGAACAGGTACAGTCATATAAAAAAAGCTGTGAAAAAAACAGATGCAGTGAACTCAGTAAGAGGGTTTTTTTTTTTTTTTTACTTTGAAGCAGTTTAAAGTGAAATGAGCAAAAACTTTATGAAAAGCAAAAACCGGTATGAAAAGGTACAGTCACATAAAAAAAGCTGTGAAATAAATAGATACAGTGAACTCAATAGGTAAGTTTTATATATATATATATATATATACATATTCATACATACAGTACAGACCAAAAGTTTGGAAACATTACTATTTTTAATGTTTTTGAAAGAAGTTTCTTCTGCTCATCAAGCCTGCATTTATTTGATCAAAAATACAGAAAAAAATTGTAATATTGTGATATATTATTACAATTTAAAATAATTGTTTTTACATTTATTATACTTTAAATTATCATTTATTTCTGTGATGCAAAGCTAAATTTTTTGGATCATTATCACATGATCCTTTAGAAATTATTCTAATATGATGATTCATTATCAAAGTTGGAAACAGTTCTGCTGCTTAATATTTTTTCAGAACATGTGATACTTTTTTAAGATACTTTGATGAATAAAAAGTAAAAAAAATAAAAATAAAAAAAGAAGCTATGTTTTTCGAATATAAATATTTTGTAATAACAATATACACTACTGGTCAGTAATTTTTTTTTTCTTTCTTTTTTTTAAATAAAATCAATACTTTTATTCAGCAAGGATGTGTTAAATTGATAAAAAGTGATAGTAAAGAAAATATATTATTAGAATATATATTATTAGAATTTTTTTTTTTTTTTTTTGAATAAATGTAGTTCTTTTTAACCTTTTATTCATCAAATATATTAGACAGCAGAACAGTGTTTCCAACACTCATAATAAATCAGAATATTAGAATGATTTCTAAATGATCATGTGATAGACTGGATGTTACATGTGACACTGAAGGCTGGATTAATGATGCTGAAAATTCAGTTTTGCATCACAGGAATAAATTATTTTTTTTAAGTATATTCAAATAGAAAACTATTATTTTAAGTTGTAATAATATTTCACAATATTACTGTTTTGTCTGTATTTTTTGATCAAATAAATGCAGGCTTGATGAGCAGAAGAAACTTCTTTCAAAAACATTAAAAATAGTAATGTTTCCAAACTTTTGGTCTGTACTGTATATATATATATACACACTCACCTAAAGGATTATTAGGAACACCATACTAATACTGTGTTTGACCCCCTTTCGCCTTCAGAACTGCCTTAATTCTACGTGGCATTGATTCAACAAGGTGCTGAAAGCATTCTTTAGAAATGTTGGCCCATATTGATAGGATAGCATCTTGCAGTTGGAGATTTGTGGGATGCACATCCAGGGCACGAAGCTCCCGTTCCACCACATCCCAAAGATGCTCTATTGGGTTGAGATCTGGTGACTGTTGGGGCCATTTTAGCACAGTGAACTCATTGTCATGTTCAAGAAATTTTAAATGATTCGAGCTTTGTGACATGGTGCATTATCCTGCTGGAAGTAGCCATCAGAGGAATTATCAGAGGACAATTTTTGATTAGTAATATGTATTTTTAAGAACTTAATTTGGACAACTTTAAAGGCGATTTTCTTAATATTTAGATTTTTTTTGCACCCTCAGATTCCAGATTTTCAAATCGTTGTATCTTGGCCAAATATTGTCAGATCCTTATAAACAATACATCAATGGAAAGCTTATTCATTCAGCTTTCAGTTGATGTATAAATCTCAATTGACCCTTATGTCTGGTGTTGTGGTCCAGGGTCATATAGATATTGTCTGCATGATGTTTACTTTGTCTGTGAGGCAATCACAAGTCCCTTTTGAAACTTCATATTTAATCTTCAGAAAAATTGCTTTTCTCTTTCACCTCTATCTTTGAAAGGAGCCCTGCTTATCTTTGTTCAAACAGGAAAATTTCCTTGAAAAAATGTATGTCTTTATGGTTGGCTTTTGAGGAGTACTGCAGATGATCTTAAATTCTGAACGTGCACGCAAAGTATGACTTCCTTCAACATCTTATTGAAGAATGACATCTTCCTTAGTTTTCCTCCCAAAATTCCACTGATTTTTTACCATGCATTCAAAATCTCAGTCTCCAACCTGGCAATCATGGTTCATGCGAATATCCCATAAGCTCATTTACAGATTTCATAGTTTTACTTTTGAAATGGTGCAAACAGTTTATCTTCCAGTTGTCAGTCTTAAGTAATATTTTCTGGACCCCACTTTATTGACTTGCCAAATTAGGGTTTGCCAATATATGTATCCTTGTGACAATATAAAATGTCAACCGCAACAGATGTATTTATTTATGTGTATTCCAGAGCTGCACGATTAATCATTACAAGATTGTGATCTCAATTCAAACACCCAGGCGATCTTATTTCAAAATGACACTGAATCTCCTGTGTCTAAAATTCACTTTTCACAAAGTCATATCATTTAATAAATATTTGCATTGTAGAATCCATTTATTGAATATTAGCAGTTATCATGTTTAGGTATGAAACAGCTTCACCAAACAACAAACGTCAACCACAGTATTATTTCTGTCTTACAATCATGCATATTATCACTGAAGTAATGAGATAAAAGTATATAGTTAGGAGGATATAAATAACGATCAAAACAGAGGAAATCATCTTTTGAAAGTAATTGGTGCTTGGTATTTGTGTATGTATTTGTCTTTGAATCATTAATTCAAGAGATTCCTTCAAAACTGCTGATTCCTCAGTAATGAAACAAGTTAAGTAATTAAGAGTGAGTCATTGAATCATTCATTCAAACATTTATTTTAATAATTAATTAAAGACTACAGATATTATTAGATTATTAGACTACAGATACTAATATTTTGTCACAGCCTCTAGTAAATTACACATTATTTAGTTTATTTCAGAGTTATGGTAGAATTATTATCTCTTTTTGAGAAAAAAATAAATAAAAAAGTCATCCTGATTCCCAGTTTATCCATAATAGTGTAGCTCTAGTGTATACTGTGGTCTCCAAATATTTGTGGACGTGGTTAACTCAGTTTTATGTACAGCGGTCTTGCACCAGAGACAGGGAAACAAGGAGGAGGAAGATAAACACACAGATCAGGAGGACTAAGGCTGAGTGCTATGACAAGAAGTGTCAGTCAATAGAGATTTTGCTGTATTGTTTATATTGTGATAGGTAAATATACCTGTACAGTGCAGGACTGCTTAAAGTTGTTGACAAAGCATGCGTGCACACTCGTCTCTCAGACAGCGTGCTAGTACTGAATTAAGTTACCTTTCACAGCTTAGGTCAAATTCACTCAAAATTGTCAAAATGCCCATTTTGGCAAGTATAACTGTAAACGGGTGGAAAATTTTTAGTAGTAGTTTATGGTAAATGATTGCTTTAAAGCATAGTTTGTGTCATTTGTATCTTCGATTTAGTGTATTAGATGGATGTTTTTCCCTTTTCACACCATTCTTTGTAAACCCTAGAAATGGTTGTGCGTGAAAATCCCAGTAACTGAGCAGACTGTGAAATACTCAGACCGGCCCGTCTGGCACCAACAACCATGCCACGATCAAAATTACTTAAATCACCTTTCTTTCCCATTCTGACATTCAGTTTGGAGTTCAGGAGATTGTCTTGACCAGGACCACACCCCTAAATGCATTGAAGCAACTGCCATGTGATTGGTTGATTAGATAATTGCATTAATGAGAAATTGAACAGGTGTTCCTAATAATCCTTTAGGTGAGTGTATATATATATAAACTTAGAAGCAGTTTGAGCAAATAAATGATATTCACTCACAAGTTTTTGTGGCAGTTGTCAAAGTTTCATCGGTAGAGGTTGAAGCTGCAAAGAGATTTCAATAATGTCACAAACTGCATTAAGTTTGGAAATAAAACTTTTGCAGTGTTGTTAATACATTATAAATAGTGTAATACAATATTAAAATATCAGAAAACTGAAAACTAAGCTGTACAGAATCATATAATGTGATAAACATATAAAAAATCATCCACCTAGCATTGGTTTAGACAACTCATTCAAAATAAACAGCAAATTAATATTAAAAAAAACCTCTACAGGAATATTGAGATGTATGATTACTCACTTGTTTTTGTGGCAGTTGTCAAAGTTTTACCAGCAGAGGTCACCGTTGAGACTATCACACAAGGGACAAATACAAGTAGATGTATAATCATTTGTTTTTGAGAAAAAGGATTAAGTTTTGCTGCTATAAATAGATCAGTTATTTCATATGTATATAAAAAAACTCACTGTTGACTGTTACTGTCACTGGATCAGAGTGAGCAGATGGTTTTTGAACTTGTGACAAATTCACAGTGTAGAAGCAGCTTATTCTCACAGATGAACTCTGACCTCCAGACCAAACACTGATCTGAGATCCAGTGAGTGAGAGCTGACATGATGAGCTGTGTTTTGAGTTACTTTCTCTTCCATTTATGTTGAAGTAACACTTCTCCATCTTCAGATCTTCAGTATTCTCACAGCTCAGCTCAACTGTGTCTGTTTCCAGAATAACTGAAGCAGACGCTCTCAACTTGGCCTGAGGAAGATCTAATGAACAAAAAAGAAAAAATATAATGTGTTCATATAGAGATCTCAGAAGCATGTGACTCTTCAGACTGCAAAACCTTTCAGTCCTTTTTAATTCTGTCATTTTGAAGGAAAGACAACAGCACAAACATTCATATTAGCATAGATTTGATGAGTTCAGTGATGTTTTGTGGTATTAGTTGGTAGATCTGTATTACAGTGTAATATCATCACTTCAGAAGTTGGTTGACACACTCATGTAAGCTAATTATCAATCATTGGCTCTTTATTTGCATCCTGTTCATTTTATTGCTATTGTTTAAAACAAATTATATACATAATCAAATCATAAGGTATATGATTAGTTTAACTAGAGAACATTTCTAAAGAATACTTTTAATTAAAATACTTCTGACTTTAACACTAGTGTATTAATTTCTGTAAAGTCCAGAAGGTGATGCAGAACAGAATGACCCAATAAGAACAAAATAACTTATTAAAATTAAAATAACATGCAGATTTCTACAGTTTCTCTTTTCACCATCATATTATGAATTTCATTTTAGGCAGACGTGAGTTTCTGTAGATTTTTTTAGACATAGTCTGGGTCTGTGATATGTCAACTTTTATTGATATGCATCAGATTGTTCACTTGCCAAAGCAACACATCTTGGGTATTCTATAGTTTTTGGAAGTATAAAAAAACGTTAGTATATATATATATATATATATATATATATATATATATACTATATATATATATATATATATATATATATATATATATATATATATATATAAAGATTTATCGATAAAAAAAAGACAACTCAGCAACTTGAAAAAACATCAACAAAAAAAAAAATAGAATGATACTATCTCTGTTAAAAGCCTAGATGGATTTTTTACATAATGACCATTTCAATAGGCTTTGAATGGGGACAAATGCAAAACGCAATATGGCCACTCTATTAAAGGAAGCCCCACCTTCTGAGTAAAAGAGCTCATCGCTAATCAGAAAAGTTATTGTGTCACTGCAGCTGCCGTTAGAAGTCTGGTTGCTATAGAAACTGTCAGCGTTCTGGAGACATGCGCTTAGGACTGCGCATATGGCTGGTGTAGCCTGAAAAATAAGCTTTTTAAGGTATATGAGCAATATAAATTTATGAGACAGCTGTTGTCAGATTGCACTGGTGATTTCAAATATGAAATTTAATCATAAGCTTGGTGAGTTTTGGAGAATTTGATGTTTCCCCATTCACAGAGATAGGAGCTTCACTTGCATGCTCAAGAGGCGTTCAAAGATGGCTGCAGAGTGAAATGATTTGCCTTAAAGGTACTTTGATACTACTTGCCTACATAAGAAATCATACTGTTGTAGCGTGAACCAGACAAATTAAAGATTCGATCGGGAGCCTGGTTGAAACATGAGCCGAATTCCACAGAAAGGCAGGATGTTGTAAATCAACTCCCAGCACCACAGTCTGATAACCGACCAACTCTTTCACAGAACAGCTTTCAACATTAACACCATTAGAACAATTATTGACAATTTCAATTCGAAGAAGAGATTGTCTAATTTGGGGCAAGTAATCGAAGAGATGGACAGTCTGACACTAGGAGAAAACAAGATCGTTGGATTGACTTCCCCCCACCTAGCAAAACCAGACGGAAATTCCTAAGGAGACCTGTTAACCCCTCTGGTCTCCACAGGACATATCCTTACTCCCCAGAATGGCACAGAGAATGCCTTCCAATGCATATATGCACCAAAATGAACTCAAAAAAGACTTCTAAATGGATATCAGTCCATTGCTTAACTCCATATCATTTATGTAACCGACACATTTGATTTTAATGTTTATAATCACTTATTGTGTATGTCTTTTTAAATAACTCTTGAATAGCTTAAGGGATCATATTCATGTTTAGTATGTGTGTGTTCGAATATTCTTGCTTGAAACGTTTCTGACCATTAGTTATTTGTCAAATGTATCATATTCTTGTTATAGGAATCATGTCCAAATTATACCCTGCAAGAGCGGGAAAATTCGGACCACGAGCTTGATAAGATAACATATGATTTATGAATGGGTGGGACAGACAATGCAACACCCTGAGAAAAGACAGTATCTAATTGGTCAAGACAACATTTGAGGTGTGGCCAAAAGGCCAGTTTAAATACTCAGGACACCATCAAGTTTTGCTTTTAGCTTTTGTCAAGCTTTTGCTATCAGTCATGCCGGCTTTTAGCTTTGCTTGTAGTTTAAGCTTTTAGTCATGCTTTGCCGGCTTTTAGCTTTGCTTGTAGTTTAAGCTTTTAGTCATGCTTTGCCGGCTTTTAGCTTTGCTTGTAGTTTAGCTTTTAGTCATGCTTTGTCATCACTTTTAGCGTTCTTCGAGCGCCGTTCCAGCGTGCTTCGGCCTGCACGCCTGCTGCTACTTAGCCACGATGAGAAGAAACACCACCTAGTCTCGTCAAACTTTACTTCTTTTCTTTTCCGTTTGAGAGTTTCGTGTTCTGAGTTAAGTTTTGTAACGCCGTGTCTCCGAGTCTGACCTCGCGTGCCCGTCTGAAACTTCAACCAGCCCACAACTCTGCATCTTCAGCCAACGCCCAACCACTGGCTTCCCAAAACGTCACTTCAAGGACTACTGAACTTCCAGCCAATCAGCAACTTCGGGAAACCCCCTTTTCAGCGACAACAAAGGGAACCCCGTTAAACAGGCAACGCAAGTAACCTCCAGACTCACATCTGTACTGGTGTTATCTAATATAATTTTAACCTCATTGAGGAACTCAGTGCGAGGGTTAATTAAGTGATTAAATGGTTGTTCATGTCTATGCAATTTCACGTATTGCTGTAAACTTGGGATTACACATTTTCATCCTCTTAAACTCACTCTTTCCTAACGTTCTATCCTCCTGCAACTTGTGTGAATGTGTGAGTGCGTGTGCTTATGTGTTAGATTAGTTTATATGTCTCAGATTTATCTAATAAAGGCTTATTTATATTGAAAAGAGAAGTATCTTGTGTTTTGTGCTCACAAGTTAATGTCTTAAACTGCCGATCTTGTTACTGTGCTAATTAATAGTGTTTTCACTATACTTTGGATATTAATATCCAGCGCAGATTTGATGTTAAACGGCTCGTTCAGTGAATCGCTGGCCGTTTCAGTGATCAGCCGTGAAACAGTGATTCTGTTCAAATTCCCTTAAAATCTTAAATGATTCCCTTTGAGCTAAATTGACCTGTTTCCCTTACAGTATTATGGTGGAGAATTTTGCGTGCAGTTTAATCTAAATTGTGAGCATAAACCAAGTTATTTAATCTTTTCTTTTGCTGCGGATGAAAGATGAGAAGACGTCGAGAGTCGAGACGTGTGTGTGTGTGATCCGTGACGTAAGCAGCGCGCGACCGCTTGAATAGAATGAACGCAGAGGAGGCTGTAACTCAAGTCCGCCTCTCCATTGATAAACGGCAGTAAGTGAACTTAAAGTTAACGTCTGAGATCGTACAATTAGGTAGAAATTGAGCGTGTTCCTCATTTTTGTAATGCCTTGTTTATAGCTAAATTGATTTCACTGCGTGTTCCAGTGCCTCTCAAAAGCTATACTCCCGGCAGGGAATCTCAGTCACCGTTAACTAAACGGAGCCTAAACTGTAGTAACGTTAATTAAAAGGGATATAAATCGGTGAATAAAGAATAGTGTTGAGCGTGTTCCTCAATCTATTTATCAAAGCCTCGTTATTCATAGTTTGATTGCCAGTGCGTGTTCCACTGCCGAATCAAATGCTATTCGACTCCCTGGGTTAATATTAGAGAATAATGTTTCCCTGTTCAGCAAGTGAATGCAATCTCGCTTAACACTGCGTGTGTCCGAGTGTGATGGGAGTGTTCTAAAAGCTTGATCAAGTAAATTTTAAGTTTGTACCGACAGCGAAGAAAACCTGTTGTGTTTGTGTCTGTGTCCAGAGAAACTGGCACGGAGATTCAGATCCGCCGAGATCGCCCTCACTTTTCCCTTAACTACAGCAAGAAGCTGCTATTTGAATTAAGTTAAAGTTAACTCTATACGAACTGAGAGTTTAAGCGCCACATCGCAAAACTAACTAAACGCGGTGTTGTTATTTGTACAGTGTTGAAATGCGCCGACATTTCATGTAACATGCTTAACTGTACTTGCAATGCAATGATTCATGTGCTAGTCCACTAGAGTTTGTTTTGGTTGCCACAGTTACGACCATGACACGGAAGTCTTAACCTTCTTCCGGAGCAACTTTGAACTGCGCACGCGCAGTGCATCGACGCTAGTGTAAACAAACTCCACGGTGTTGCTAAGCTAACGAAACAGTTGTATTTACATTGAAGTCTATGCTAAAGCCACTAGCCTCAAAGGTTAGCTGCTAGCATTAACATCCAGTGTTTGAATAGTGTCTGTGTGGGCAACGCTAAAGTGATTTAATCCTTTAAACATCTCAACTAACACTTGTTGGTCTCTTTCTCTCTCTTATTTCTCTCTTTTCTCACAATACCATTTATTGGCATTTTACTAGAAAGGGAAATAATAACTCAATAAAATAATAATAAGATAACAATTATTAATTGTGTCAAATCCAAATTTAATTGAAACATTAAATTTATTTGGAATCATTCAAATTTTCCCCTTAGATCATTTCATATGATCATAACTTCTAGTATTCTCTTTTGGGCCTAATTATTTTAGGTACGAACAAGACTGAATTTTGAAAGTTTAAGTAAACTTGTTCTACCTAATTTATTTATTACCCATCTGAATATATTCTATTCAGACTTGTACATATTTTATTGCGTTTAACCCTTCTTGCTTCCTGTTTTGGTTATACACTTAACCACTATTGTTTTATTTATAGATTTTCTCCTTTATGTAATTTAATTTTTGCTTATTTTGCCCATTTATTACTTTTTAATTTCTGTGTATCCTAGCTTGGGAACGACACACCTGAGCCCTAAAAGGAGACATTGTTATCCCTCACTACGAGTTCAAATAAATTAGAAAGACAACTCTCTTTCACTTAAAGTTTATCTTGTTTGATTAGTTGTGCAGCAACTAAAACAACGCTCTCCTCGTAGTTGATATAACCTCTACTGAGACTTACCATCTCCGTCCTCTCTCTCCTTTCCTTTCCTCTTCACTTTTAACATTTGTAGGGACATGTAAGAACCATCAATTAATTCTAAGTGAATGAAATACGCAATCTTGTCAAAGACAAATCACCCTTATGAATTTGATTGTAATCAACCTCTCCTTTGTTCTTCCTAACCTCCCTACATTTGGAAACGCAATCCAAGTTTTAGCATCTCATCCAACGCTGAGATCAATTTAATAGAGATACGTGTTGAACAACTGTTTGCCTTCGCAGCCTCCCTGGTGAGCGGTCCAACTGTAAGGTGTACGGTGTCAATCCTGTCAGATTAAGGAAAGAGATATCAGCATTATTATTGTATTCTTTTGTCCAAAACAAGAGATTTAATAATATTGTTTACCTTCTTGATAACATTTAATTGGGAAAATTGATTTTCCTCATTTGAAAAACTGAAATTGTTGCTTGTCATTAAATTTGTTTTTCACCTCTTTCTCTTTTTTTCCTCTTCCTCATTAGAGTGACAAAGTCTTTGCATCTCTAGTCTACTTAGACATCCTGAGACCAGCACAGTCATCACCACACTTCACTAGTGGTTCACAATCACTGATACAACACTTAGTTGTTCCACCACACCTAGGCTTTTACTCCACACAGATCTGTATCAGTCTCTCTTCTCCCCAGCGTGCCGACATGCCGCAGACTGCAGACCCCATCACCCATGGGGAAGATGTGTACACTTGGCTGAGAGGCATGACAGACAGCCTCACCCCCAAGACATTTGAACTGTTATTATTTTTAATAATAATCCTAATCCTGAGAAGATTCCTGACACAAGATTCAAGCCAGAACAACAACCACGAGGAGCTAGTCAAGATCACCAGCTCCCTAAGCTATGCCTTCACAACCCAGCTGAAACTGAGCGACAAGCACATCACCCACCTTCAAGAGGAGCTGACACGTGCTCAACGTCGCATAGACAAGCTGGAAGTGAAAGTTCAAGATCAACTCAAAGCACCCAACGAGAGGGAGCAGGAAACAACGGAACAAGTTAAGAAGCTCCAAGCAGCCCTGGTGGCAGCAGCTCAGCTTGACCAGCAACATGCAACAGCTGCCCAGAGAGACCTGGTAAACAGACTCCAGTATGCTGAACAGCTACTAGAGAAAGCCAAGAATGACATCAGAGACAAGAATTCTGAAATCAGTGCTTTGGAAGATGACCTTGAAAGGTACAGAACTGAAACGGACAATCTGACCCAACAACTAGACGATACCAATGATGAGCTCTACATGGTCAGAAAAGAACTCCAATATGCTTACAAGCAGAAACAAGAGCCAAGGAAAGAGAAACTTCTCTTAGCCTCATCACCTGCTGAGCAGAGCAGAGTCCCACATCCAAGAACTGGCATATGACGAAAGGAGCGAAGGGCCACAACCTAAAACCTCAATTGCCTTCGCCACACAACCCTTTCCTGCCAACGGAAGTAAACCTCCCGTCCAAGACCTTAGAGCTGCACACGGGATGACCATCAAAGACCTCAACAAGCTGTCTGAAAACATCAGCAGGTTCAACCCAAACTCCACAGAGGGCCACGACGTCCAGGCTTACCTGCAAGATATCGAATTTCATCTGGAAATGAGACCTCATGTGACTGACAGAGACAGGTTATACATCCTTCGAGCCACGTCCAGTCCTGAGGTACGAAACTTCCTAGATCGACAGCCTAGTCAAACAAAGTCAAACTACCAGCGACTTCGTGAGGTCCTGATTAAAGAGTTTACAGACCCAGAGTCTGAACATGGACTGTTGACTGCCTTGGAAACCAAACAAGGTCGACAAGAGACTCCACAAGCTTACTACAACCGACTCCGACAAGCCTACTTTGGTGCACACAACAAGCCTGACCTTGAAGAGGATGTGAACTTCAAAAGCCTCTTCCTAAAGAATCTGCACCCTGGAGTCAGCCACCATCTAGGTGTCATGGCCTGTCCACACTCCATGACCATCCAACAGTTGCGTGACCTAACACAGAAGGCCTATAACAAGCAAAAGATGGCCTCAAAGAAAGGTAACAAAACATCCACACTCTTGAACTCTGTCAACAAAGACTCAAGCCTTGCACTGGACGACACCTAGTGGCATCACAACACGAGAGTCTTCCATCAAGAGCACAGAGAATGTGACACCCATGTCCACAACCGCTTTCAACCCAACCGCTGGAAAAATCCATGGGACCAGCCACGCTTCTCAAGAAACCAAAAGTATAAGAACAACTGGAAACCTAACCCAGACATCCAAAGGTAATCACCTGACTCATTCAAGAGCAACTCATGTGGGTAAGCGACAACGAAACCCACCTCAGCACCACTCAGACATGCACAGTGCTGAGTATTCACAAGAACATGACAGCTTACCATCTGAAGAAATGGAACAAGTCATGAGACAACTGAAAGAGTTCCTTCAAGACCAGTTACACGCATATGACCACAAAGTTGAGTCATGCTCGCTGTGACCAGCGACAGAACGGAAGGCCGGTGATCACCTGGTACACCACATCAGAGATGACAAGCACCTGTTCAACAACCACCCGGAATGAACAAGTCTTCACGGCCAACCGTTGATGAAAAATCTGAGGTACTAAAGAACATTACCTCAGTCTCCCAATGCTCACTAACAAACTGTCAAATGAATTCCAACTCCAAGAACCACATTCCTGTCTGTGCAACAGCAACCACCAGAGCACAGAAGGTCAGAAAGTCTGCCACAGCCAGAAGGCACCACAAGAAGAGTGCAACATAGGAGACAAAGTTTTGCAACCCAGCTTCAGACAGCCATGCCAAACTACCTCCGACTGTCTGCTAAAGAACTTCCTGCCTTGCTGGACTGACCCCCACTAGACCATGGACACGCCCTCATCCAAGCCAAGGATGCAGAGAGCCAGTCTTCAGTGACATACAAGCAAAGGGGGGAGACATCACAGACTGAAACAGATCTGACCACACATACACTACACCTTTAACACACACAACATTACCTACACCCAAAGGTAACCGCATCTACTGATAACACATTCAACAAACATATTCTTCCCACAGGTAGAATGTCCAAATTTTAGTGTAACAAAGTTACCTATACCCTCCATGAAGAAACATGCAGCCATCCTCACAATAGGTTATAACATCTGACAGTAAGTTAAGGTACATGACACACTAGCTGCACATGACATCCTAGCTCAACAGCAGTTGTAAGCCATGCTAGGAAAACCCACAGCAGCTTTGTTTTGTTTGTTTTGTTTTGTTCTTCTTTTACCTATCCTTCTCCTTCCCCTCTTTCCTGAGTAGGTGAAACACCTAGACACCCTGCAAGGGTCGAAGGTCTGATATTAGGATTGACTCACACACACCTAATATCCGCCAGCCACTCTAAACTGAATGGAAGCCAGAGAGCTCCATGCACGATAGGTCAACTCATTTCGTTGCAAATGATGTTACTAGAAAATTAACGGTAAACGTATAAATTAAGACAACCTAGAAGAACCAAACAAAGTTAACCACAAATTTGATGGGCGAATCAAAATACAACAACGATTTCCAAAATGATCTAAACTATCCTCAATGTACTAAACTACATTGACTAATTGAGCTTAACCACGTGTACCTAAATAACCTGATGCCTGCACCAGTACAGTAACTGTCATGGAAGTGTTGTCTTGTTGTTTGCTGTGTTTGTCTGCTTCTTCTGCCTTTGTTTCTCCAGCGTTCGACGATGTCTTCAGCTAAACACCTCGCCGATCGAAGGGGGGTGTATGTGTGTATGTATGTGTGTATATGTGTGTATGTATATATCTGGTTGAAACATGAGCCGAATTCCACAGAAAGGCAGGATGTTGTAAATCAACTCCCAGCACCACAATCTGATAACCAACCAACTCTTTCAGAGAACAGCTTTCAACATTAACACCATTGGAACAATTATTGACAATTTCAATTCGAAGAAGAGATTGTCTAATTTGGGGCAAGTAATCGAAGAAATGGACAGTCTAAACCTCCCATGTAAAGCCATGAGATTAAACAAGATCGTTGGATTGACTTCCCCCCACCTAGCTAAACCAGACTGAAATTCCTAAGGAGACCTGTTAACCCCTCTGGTCTCCACAGGACATATCCTTACTCCCCAGAATGGCACAGAGAATGCCTTCCAATGCATATATGCACCAAAATGAACTCAAAAAAGACTTCTAAATGGATATCAGTCCATTGCTCAACTCCATATCATTTATGTAACCGACACATTTGATTTTAATGTTTATAATCACTTATTGTGTATGTTTTTTTTAATAACTCTTGAATAGCTTAAGGGATCATATTCATGTTTAGTATGTGTGTGTTCGAATATTCTTGCTTGAAATGTTTTTCTGACCATCAGTTATTTGTCAAATGTACCATATTCTTGTTATAGGAATCATGTCCAAATTATACCCTGCAAGAGCGGGAAAATTCGGACCACGAGCTTGATAAGATAACATATGATTTATGAATGGGTGGGACAGACAATGCAACACCCTGAGAAAAGACAGTATCTAATTGGTCAAGACAACTTTTGAGGTGTGGCCAAAATGCCAGTTTAAATACTCAGGACACCATCAAATTTTGCTTTTAGCTTTTAGCTTTTGTCAAGCTTTTGCTATCAGTCATGCCGGCTTTTATCTTTGCTTGTAGTTTAAGCTTTTAGTCATGCTTTGTCATCACTTTTAGCGTTCTTCGAGCGCCGTTCCAGCGTGCTTCGGCCTGCACGCCTGCTGCTACTTGGTTCTGGTTCAGTGAATCGCTGGCCGTTTCAGTGATCAGCCGTGAAACAGTGATTCTGTTCAAATTCCCTTTAAAATCTTAAATGATTCCCTTTGAGCTAAATTGACCTGTTTCCCTTACACTGTCTAAATAATTATACAGATGTATCTAATCATTAAATGTGCTCATGTTTTAAAGATGATACTACAAATTTGAAATCGGAAATTTAACACCAATAGAGTTAAATTTAAACACTTTGTAAGTGTATATATGGATACCACCACACGAGTGTTAAAGTAACACTTCAAAAGTGTTGACACTTTTCAACACCAATACGGTGTTAAAATATAACACTATTGGAGTTAAATAACAACACTGGCAATAAGAAGTTGATATTGCCAACACTATTATGGTGTAAAAATTTAACACTATTAGAGTTAAATAACAACACTGTAATAAGTGTTTTAAACACAACAACAACAAAAATAACACACACACACATATATATATATATATATATATATATATATATAGAAATAGATAAATCCACAAAACAATATATGTTTACACCTTTATTTATTTTTATTGGAAAGATTTGTAACTTTTTCACTGCCCCAAAATGTCTTCACATTCAGTGTTTTCAATACATATAAAAGAACATACTTTACAATAATTATAACAATGTTCAAAGCAAATCAGTGTGCCAAAGGCACAAAAAAAACGTATTTGGTCCATATGTATTCTCAAATTTAATCAGGTTTATAGTGCTTACATTTATCTGCTTAAACCACATGATCTCATTCATTACCATCAACCATGAATGCAGGGCCATACTTAGCTGATTCGGGGCCCAGTGCGAAGTAGGGAGCGTTCCTGGGTTGGCGGAGGGAGGGCTCATTCACACCATTTACCCCTCAAGTGCGGGGTCCGGTACGACAGCACCAGTTGCACCCCCCCTTAGGATGCGCCCTGGCTGAATGTATGTTACTGATCAATGAACACAGTCTGTGCCAATGCCATTTGGACCTCCTTGGAGAAAGTAGTCTCTTTTTTTGTTTTTCAGGACAACAAGATGTGGTTCTCTGCAGTTTCCAGCTAAGCAAGAAATCCACTCCCACTTGCAGCATCACAAAAGTGCTTCTGTAAAATTGGGGAGAAAAAAACAATAATTTCACATTCATTTATCAAAAATATTATTAACAGGTGAAATATCAGAGACAAGTATCAATTACAATAAAATAATAGTTCAAGCAGCATTTACCCAAAAATTCTGTCATCATTTTTTTTTATCCTCATGTGGTTCCAAACCTGTATGACATAACATGTCTTACATGGTGTCTGTAGAACGGCATGAGTACAAGTAAATAATTATTCAGGTGAACAATTTGGTTTTAAGGGTTATTTTCACCCCAAAAAATAAAAAATTATGTCATCATTTATTTACCTGACTGTTGGTCTCTGTGCATGAATGTGCGTTCATGAGAATCTATTAGCAAAGCAATTCAATCTAACTCAACTAGGAAGAGCACACAAATTGTGAACAATCAAGATGAATAAAAACATAGCATGAAATACAATATATGTGCTTTTTTCTCTGTGGTAAATATATCTGCTGTGCTCGTTGCAACAGGAAGTTATCACATTCATCTGTCAGCTGTCATTTTGACAGTTATAACAACCAAAGCTCCAGTACAAACTCAGTGAAGAAGAAAGTAAAGGAATTTGGCTTTAGTTATAATCAATGTATGAAATATACATTGGACAGAGCTAAACACATAGTAATTGGTGAATAAGTTAGACACAAAACATGATATCAAGTCATGAACACACAGTCATGCACAGAGACCAACGATCAAGTCAGGATGTTTGTTGAATAATATGCAACATTTTCAGTATGTTTCTCACTAAACCTTATTGTATACCCGCAGAACACTTGGAATATACATCACATGAGACATAAGACCACTCTATTATACTTTTGCTTCTATTTTAAAAGCTTGATGTTAATCGCCCATAGACTGACATTATATGGGCAGCACCCTTCGGGACATTTTATTTAAATCTCCTTTTGTGATAATGACATAAGAAAAAATTCAAGGGTGATGATTATTTAAACCCTCTGGGGCCAACTAACGTAAATATGCGTTTTGAGGCATTTCTCCTGAATAACCCCGAAAAGAACTTAAATTACACTTTCAGTTTTGATCGTACAGATAAGAGCAATACATCAAGTGAATCTGTAAAGGGTCTACTTTTATTTGTTTACACACATGATAGGCTAACAACAAAACTTTGTGCATTTATAAAATAAAGAAAACAAACAGGGTGCGCTGTCTGCAGCCTTGGTCTGTGCTGATCTTCATTCGGAAACGCGTCATTAAAATGAACTGTAACTCAGTGAATACTCAGCACAGAGACATGAGAGATATATCTATAGAAAGCTTGACATGTCTACTTTTAAACTGAGCAAGTGCTACCAAAAACAAATATTCTGTGATAAAGTAATCCATATGAAAACAACGCGATGTCCAGTCTTTTACGTCTCCCTTCATTATATCTAATGCGACCACGCCCATGCCGCACGAGCGCGCTATTGAGATTATAATCTTGAAGCTCGCGGCAGGTAAACGCCCCATAAACAACAACAAACAAAGCAGCGAGTTATTTTTACATTTTACTTTGCACTTCGCACTCAGAGGAATGAGACTGAATTCACCGCAGAAAAGACTTGCTGTGACAAATAAGAAAGAATTCTATGAGGCGCCGCGTAGGATTTAAATCAAACTTCGCTTATGAATACATGTATAAAACACGTGCATATACACCTATACATTACTCACATATACATGCATACTACTGGATGTTCACAAAATACATATATTAAACACACATGCCACACTAATATAGAAATCGATACCAATACATATAATGTTAACAATGAATGCATACACACACACTTGTGAATAACTTGCTTATACATATAAACTTGACGCGTGCATACACCAAAGACACTCGCATATATGTATAGCTCGATCCATGCATATACCACCTACACACACTCGCGCATACATATAAACTCGCTGCATACAAACACAACTGCACATACTCGCATATACATATAAACTTGACTCCATGCATATACACCTACACACACTCGCGCATACATATAAACTCGCTGCATACAAACACAACTGCACATACTCGCATTATACATATAAACTTGATCCGTGCATATACACCTATTAAACACTCGCACATAAATGTAAACTCGATGCGCGCATACACTGTAGGATATCAGATGTTAATATATCCAAAGTTCCTCAGAGGTGTAGAAACTTGATGGCGTGTCTGATTAAAACATGGGACAGATACCAGTCCTTTGCTCTCTTTTATTTTTAAGTTCAGATGATTATTCATAGACAATTCCCATAGCATGGAGATGGACAGATGTTATTAGATGGACAGGATGAACTGGATGGACAACGTGTACAAGATGTACAAGATGGTCTTAAGTCACTACAAACAGTACAATAAAAGAAATCAAACTCATAATACATCAACAAACATATCAACAACATATATATATACTCAATCCAAACGATAAATTGGCAAAACAAACTTAGACTAATACGCATCCTAAGGAAAGGACTCAAAGGACATGGTTGGGTGTCCATTCAAACACCCACACCCTCACCAAAGGAAGAGAAACAAAGGAAGGAAGTGAGGTCTATTTATAGACCTTGACCAGGAGGTGTATGGGTAATGTGTAGTGCACTTGCATGGGTATTGTAGTTCTGCTTGGGAATTGGTGGGATATGTAGTACATATATATATGAGGAAAAGGAAGAAAAAATGAAAGATAATAAGGGTCAACACAATTCACAACAGCCGCCCCCGAATACAGTTAAGTATTCGCTATCACTCATCTATTTTAGGTCTATGGAATCAACTTAGCAACTGGACGTACATTGTCTTTCCATTGATAACAATCTCAGCTACTCTAAAACGCGCCCATCCTGACTAGGTAAGACGTACTACGACCCTACCATGGCCATGATGCTCTTGGGAGTTGAGAATCAATAACCAACACCTGATTATAAGTAAAATATTTTACTGCAAATATCAGGTATGTTCACTTATAGCTCTAATGATCAATACTTTGAACAATGACACTTTTGTTCACTACAAAATGTGGACATACAGTATTTAATCAACATTAAAACAACATAGATCAATTACTGTAAGACTGAACCTCCATCAGGAGCTGAAAAACTATGAAGAGAAAACCAAGCTCCTTACAGCGTGAGTGTGATAAGAGGACCTCACACAATGAGGAATTAGGAAGTAACACTCTATCACGGAAACTGTATGCTTTGTGCAGTCCGTTTTATGAAGAAGATGAACATGATCATGAGACCACACTCACAGTTGTGTGCACTGTAACATGTTAGCGAACCTTTACTGTAGTACAGTGGGTCACAAAGTTTAATTAAAAGGTTTTGGGTGGACATATACCTTTGATTTACAAATTTTACCAGTGTTTCACACAGTGCTTGCAATTGTAGGATTCACAAACAAATGACTCTAATGAGTTGGTCCTTTAAATGAATAGTTCAAAAGACTCACAAACTCAGAACTTACAACTTTGAATCAGTCCTGACTCCCCAAACCAAAGCAGCTTTTTGTGTTCAACATGATTCACTTTCTGAATATAAAATATATATTCTCTCTTTTATGTATACACACCTCACACTCATCTTTGTTCAGGTTTTCACCTTTTTTTTTTATTGAATACCATAGTGAATAGGTTAATGATTTTATACACACAGCTGGACACAGTGGTCCCTTCATCAGGTACACTTTTGCTCCTTAAATGCAAAAATCTAATCTGATAATCATATGGAAGCAACTCTCCATAAAAGCATGCAGACAAAAAGCCAGCAGTTCAGATGGTCATTGATCTTAAAGTTGTGCAAAAAACAAAAAAAAAAAACAGACAAAACCAGTAGGACACTATGATCATTTTTCTGAAACTGTTGCAGTTCACCTGCTTTGCTTTGAAATTAAATTCTGTTTAGAATTAATCTCTGTGTTAAAGCGATGGTGTTTACAATAGTTGAATAAGAAGTACATCATATACTACATTAGATTTAAGATTTAATACTTTAAGCAAAGGAAATAAAGTAAACAGTCAATCCATGTTTGATGCGCGAGACGAGAGGAGGTTACAAGAGATTTTCTATCTGGCAGGAGGTGGTAGTTCGAGCTCTGTTAGAACATCAGCAGAACCTGCAGAGATACAACTTTATTAATCATATGTTTTCTATATCTGGAGTTTATCAGTTTATGTCAACTAAACCGTCATTGTTCTTTACTGGTAAAGCGGCACAGACAGAGAATCCTATGAGTCCATACGAACTAATGCCAGAGGCCTGTCAAAGAAAAATAATAAATACAGATTATCCCATGTTTAACATTGCCATAGGGGAATAACATGGTACTGATCGAAAAATTATTGCTGAAGTTGAAAAGATCTCAGATTAAATCAGATTAGAGTAAAAAATCTGAACCAGTGTATTAACAGACAGCAGTCGTGGTATAAGTATACACGTTAAGTTAATACATTATAAAACACTGCATACTGTTTTAAGACAGCAGGTCTTATAATGATCATAAGTGCACATTTTAACACAGATCTTAATGTCTCATAAGCAAAGTAAAAAGGGTCTCTCTGGTGGAATTAGGCAGAGTAGAGGCTCGTTCTGTGATTAAAAACAGCTGATAGGAATCAACAGTGGGTCAGAGTTAGATGTGATACAACAGACATTAAACTATACAGATCAGTCAGTGGAGTAATCATAGTTTCACGTTTCCACAGCCCCCACAATGGTCAATTATACAGTTAAGCTGTCCTTACATGACACTATTTATCTGATAATGCTTTGAATGAACAGGTACAGTCATATAAAAAAGCTGTGAAAAAAACAGATGCAGTGAACTCAGTAAGAGGTTTTTTTTTTTTTTTTTTTACTTTGAAGCAGTTTAAAGGTGAAATGAGCAAAAACTTTATGAAAAGCAAAAACCGGTATGAAAAGGTACAGTCACATAAAAAAAGCTGTGAAATAAATAGATACAGTGAACTCAATAGGTAAGTTTTATATATATATATAGATATATATACGTATATATATATAACCACTCACCTAAAGGATTATTAGGAACACCATACTAATACTGTGTTTGACCTCCTTTCGCCTTCAGAACTGCCTTAATTCTACGTGGCATTGATTCAACAAGGTGCTGAAAGCATTCTTTAGAAATGTTGGCCCATATTCATAGGATAGCATCTTGCAGATGGAGATTTGTGGGATGCACATCGAGGGCACGAAGCTCCCGGTTCCACCACATCCCAAAGATGCTCTATTGGGTTGAGATCTGGTGACTGTTGGGGCCATTTTAGCACAGTGAACTCATTGTCATGTTCAAGAACCCATTTTGAAATGATTCGAGCTTTGTGACATGGTGCATTATCCTGCTGGAAGTAGCCATCAGAGGAATTATCAGAGGACAATTTTTTGATTAGTAAATATGGTATTTTTAAGAACTTAATGTGGACAACTTTAAAGGTGATTTTCTTAATATTTTAGATTTTTTTTGCACCCTCAGATTCCAGATTTTCAAAATCGTTGTATCTTGGCCAAATATTGTCAGATCCTTATAAACAATACATCAATGGAAAGCTTATTCATTCAGCCTTTCAGTTGATGTATAAATCTCAATTGACCCTTATGTCTGGTGTTGTGGTCCAGGGTCATATAGATATCGTCTGCATGATGTTTTACTTTGTCTGTGAGGCAATCACAAGTCCCTTTTGAAACTTCATATTTAATCTTCACAAAAATTGCTTTTCTCTTTCACCTCAGTCTTTGAAAGGAGCCCTGCTGATCTTTGTTCAAACAGGAAAATTTCCTGGAAAAAATGTATGCCATTATGGTTGGCTTTTGAGGAGTACTGCAGATGATCTTAAGTTCTGAAGGTGCACCGCAAAGTATGACTTCCTTCAACATCTTATTGGAGAATGACATCTTCCTTAGGTTTTCCTCCCAAAATTCCACTGATTTTTTACCATGCATTCAAAATCTCAGTCTCCAACCTGGCAATCATGGTTCATGCGAATATCCCATAAGCTCATTTACAGATTTCATAGTTTTACTTTTGAAATGGTGCAAACAGTTTATCTTCCAGTTGTCAGTCTTAAGTTATATATTTTCTGGACCCCACTTTATTGACTTGCCAAATTAGGGTTTGCCAATATATGTATCCTTGTGACAATATAAAATGTCAACCGCAACAGATGTATTTATTTATGTGTATTCCAGAGCTGCACGATTAATCATTACAAGATCGTGATCTCAATTCAAACACCCAGGCGATCTTATTTCAAAATGACACCGAATCTCCTGTGTCTAAAATTCACTTTTCACAAAGTCATATCAGAACATTCAAATCTGCATTCGAGCTGCCGCTGACACAGAGAGAGCAGTTATCATGTTTAGGTATGAAACAGCTTCACAAACAATCTTGTCAACCACAGTATTATTTCTGTCTTACAATCATGCATATTATCACTGAAGTAATGAGATAGAAGTATATAGTTAGGAGGATATAAATAACGATCAAAACAGAGCAAATCACCTTTTGAAAGTAATTGGTGCTTGGTATTTGTATATGTATTTGTCTTTGAATCATTAATTCAAGAGATTCCTTCAAAAACTGCTGATTCCTCAGTAATGAAACAAGTTAAGTAATTAAGAGCGAGTCATTGAATCATTCATTCAAACATTTATTTTGATAATTAATTAAAGACTACAGATATTATTAGATTATTAGACTACAGATATTAATATTTTGTCACAGCCTCTAGTAAATTACACATTATTTGGTTTATTTCAGAGTTATGGTAGAATTATTATCTCTATTTAAGAAAAAATTGTCACAGCGATGAAAAATCATGCTGATTCCCAGTTTATCCATAATCGTGTAGCTCTAGTGTATACTGTGGTCTCCAAATATTTGTGGACGTGGTTAACTCAGATTTAATGTACAGCGGTCTTGCACCAGAGACAGGGAAACAAGGAGGAGGAAGATAAAACAACACAGATCAGGAGGACTAAGGCTGAGTTGCTTTGACAAGAAGTGTCAGTCAATAGAGATTTTGTTGTATTGTTTATATTAGATAAAGATAGGTAAATATAACCTGTACAGTGCAGGGACTGCTTAAAGTTGTTGACAAAGCATGCGTGCACACTCGTACGCTCTCAGACCAGCGTGCTAGTACTGAATTAAGTTACCTTTAGGTCAAATTCACTCAAAATTGTCAAAATGCCCATTTTGGCAAGTATAATTGAAAACGGGTTGGAAAATTTTTTTAGTAGTAGTTCATGGTAAATTATTGCTTTTAAAGCATAGTTTGTGTCATTTGTATCTTCGATTTAGTGTATTAGATGGATGTTTTTCCCTTTTCACACCATTCTTTGTAAACCCTAGAAATGGTTTTGTGCGTGGAAAATCCCAGTAACTGAGAGCAGATTGTGAAATACTCAGACCGGCCCGTCTGGCACCAACAACCATGCCAAGCTCAAAATTACTTAAATCACCTTTCTTTCCCATTCTGACATTCAGTTTGGAGTTCAGGAGATTGTCTTGACCAGGACCACACCCCTAAATGCATTGAAGCAAACTGACATGTGATTGGTTGGTTAGATAATTGCATTAATGAGAAATTGAGCCAGGTGTTCCTAATAATCCTTTGTGTGGTGAGTGTATATATATATATATAAACTTAGTAGCAGTTTGAGCAAATAAATGATAGTTTTTGTTGGCAGTTGTCAAAGTTTCATCGGTAGAGGTTGAAGCTGCAAAGAGATTTCAGTAATGTCCACAAGCTGCATTTAGTTTGGAAATAAAACTTTTGCAGTGTTATTAATACATTATAAATAGTTGTAATACAATATTAAAATATCAGAAAACTGAAAACTAAGCTGTACAGAATCATATAATGTGTTAAAACATATTTAAAAATCATCCACCTAGCATTGGTTTAGACAACTCCATTCAAAATAAACAGCAAATTAATATTCATAAAATCCTCTACAGGAATATTGAGATGTATGGTTACTCACTTGTTTTTTGTTGGAAGTTGTCAAAGTTTTACCAGCAGATGTCACCGTTGAGACTATCACACAAGGGACAAATACAAGTAGATGTATAATCATTTTGTTTTTGAGAAAAGTGATTAAGTTTTGCTGCCTGTAAATAGATTCAGTTTATTTCAACATATGCATATAAAAAAAAACTCACTCTGGACTGTTACTGTCACTGGATCAGAGTGAGCAGATGGTTTTTGAACTTGTGACAAATTCACAGTGTAGAGAAGCAGCTTATTCTCACAGATGAACCTCTGACCTCCAGACCAAACACTGATCTGAGATCCAGTGAGTGAGAGCTGACATGATGAGCTCAGTTTTAATTAAAATACTTCTGACATTTAACACTAGTGTATTAATTTCTGTAAAGTCCAGAAGGTGAACGCAGAACAGAATGACCCAGTAAGAACTTACAAAATAACTTATTAAAATTAAAATAACTTGAAGATTTCAACAGTTTCTCTTTTCACCCATCATATTATGGATTTAATCTTAGGCAGACACAAGTTTCTGTAGATTTTTTTTAGACATAGTCTGGCTCTCTGATATGTCAACTTTCATTGATATGCATCAGATTGTTCACTTGACAAAGCAACACATCTTGGGTATTCTATAGTTCATCTTAGGTATTCTAAGTATAAAAAATCGTTGGTCTATATATAAAAAAAGATTCATCAATAGTATTCTATAGATGAGAAAAATAGAATGATACTATCTCTGTAAAAAGTCTAGAAGGATTTTTTACATAATGACCCTTTCAATAGGCTTTGAATGGGGAAAAAAGAACCAATCGCTAATCAGAAAAGTTATTGTGTCACTGCAGCTGCTGTTAGAAGTCTGGTTGCTATAGAAACTGTCAGCGTTCTGGAGACATGTGCTTAGGACTGCGCATATGGCTGGTGTAGCCTGAAAAATAAGCTTTTTAAGGTATATGAGCAATATACATTTGTGAGACAGCTGATGTTAGATTGCATAGGTGATTTCAAATATGAAATTTAATAGTAAACTTGGTGAGTTTTGGAGAATTTGATGTTTCCCCATTCACAGAGATAGGAGCTTCACTTGCATGCTCAAGAGGCGTACTAAGATGGCCGCAGAGTGACATGACTTGCCTTAAAGGGACTTAGATACTACTTGCCTACATAAATCATACTAGCTAAATAATTATACAGGTGTCTCTAATCATTAAATGTGCTCATGTTTTAAAAATGATATCAATAATAACTCACCTCTGATGGTGACTGTGTTTCTGAAGGTGTATGTGTCACTGCGTGGTGATCTGATCTCAGGTTCAGTTTTGAGTGAATAAACACAGATCAGCTGTCTGCTGTTCACTGAACGTGTGAAGAGTTCACTACGACTTACATAAAACATACAAAGATTCTTTCCAGACTGACTCCACTGAGAGACACGTTGATACAGAAGAACATCATCCTCAGTGTAGAGACTACAGTTGAAATCATCTCTGACTGAAAGTGGTATTTCACATGATATGATGAGCTGGTCATCATCATCACTAACACTGATGATGGGTTTCGGAAATGAATCTGAAGAGAAATAATCTGAAGTTATTAAAGTGCTCCATTTATGCCATTTTTAAGGTTCCTAATATTGTTTGGGAGTCTTCTACAATAGGATTACATGCATATTAGGTCAAAAAACACTTTCATTTTTCTCAAAATATGCATGTGCAATATCAACTCATTTTCCAACGATTTTTAAATGATTTGTTTGAAGAAGTTCTAAGATTCAGTCGGGTGTGTCTGAAATCGCGTACTGTCTGAGTAGATACTAAATTTGAATTTCAATTTACTTCATGACCATAATATAGTATGAATATGGGTAGTATGAATGAAATTAATACGTACTACATCTGCCATGTTGTTACTGTCACATGGCATCGCTTCACTGCCATTTATAAATCCTCTCCCATGACCTCATGGGACTGTAAAGTGTCCATCGAATGCACACTTCAGAATCTTGGCGGAAATAGTAGGTCATCCAGGTACTTTTTGCCTACTGTTTTTGTGTACTATGAATTCAGACAACTATCTACTTCTTTCTGTGATTTTGTACTTATTGTGATATTCTTTTGTATTCGGATCACATACTGTTTTTCGCCTACTATACAGTAGCGAATCATGCTTTCATCTTTGCAGATCATTTACATTCAAAAACGGCTACATTACACACTGCATGAAAGACCGTATTGGAAATGGCATGATAAAGGCACTTTAACTCACTTTAACACAGCAGTAACAGTTTCTAAGACAGAAGAACAGCAGTGAAATATCTTACCTAAAACCGTCACTGTGGCAGGAGGAGAAGCAGATGATGGTTTATCGATGCCTTGCTCATTTATTGTGTAGTAACAGTTAATGTAGATTGATTCAGGTGATTTTTTACACCTGCCCATCGAGCACTTCAGCAACCAGTGAGCTCGAGCTCACATGATGATGTGACTTTTATGTTCTTCTGTTCTCTGTTTGTGTAGAAAATAACAACTGACTCACTCTAACATCTGCTGGAGCCTCACAGCTGATCTTCACTGAGCTGGACTCTCTTATGACATCTGGAGATACTTTTACAGTAGGAGATTCTGAAACAACACACACAAAAAAATGGTTTCTTCAGCGGTTAGGTTTTTATTTGGGGTGAGGTGCACTGCTTATGTATATAGAACCCATTAAGCTCCTGTATAGTTCGTTAAAGGTTCTCTAACTCTCTCTTAGTCTCTTAGTTTAGTTGGTGAAAGATTAAAAAAACAACATTAAGATACAGTGTATTTCCTATAAATAACATGGTTCTCAACCTTTTTGCCCCCAAGCACCCCATGAGGAAATAGTCCAGGGCCCCCACAGAAGACTTTTTGCCTCAGAAAAGCATAAATTATTATTATTAGTAGTAGTAGTAGTAGAATGGGGTTCCTCTTATGGTTCTACATAACACCATTTGACAAAGGCGCTGTAGCACCTTTAAAGCATCTATATAGCAAGTGGTTTCCCCATGATTACAAGCCAATGAACCACTAGTGCTATTTAGCACCATTTTTGTTTAGAGTGTATATTACATCTGCTCGTGGTCTATGTGTGACTACCAGGGGGCCCGTGTCAGGAGTTCAGACAGTAATCAAGGGAGTGAGGCGAGAGATGATGATGGAGATGCCAACAGCAGAGCTGAGCTGGAGCGTTCTCTGAAGCTGTACTTCCAGGAATTCATTAAAAACGTTCGTGGACACGCACTGTAAGTATCTGACAAATTTTGTAGAATGCAATGCGTGCTCAGCTCCCTCCGGTCCCGATTGCGAAATCAAAAGCGAAACTAAAAAGGATGCGTGCGCGCATTCAAACGCAACATCAATACCAGTAACGTTAATGTACCAGCCCTCAGGTAAGGAATTGTTTTCTTTGTCACATTCTGAGGAATCAACTGTTTTATTTCTATTCACATAAGAGTTTTTTATATAGGCTTACTATAAAAACACACTGTGGTTTCACCACTCGAAAACTTCCTGTCTAGTACAAAAGCTACATTTTTTCATGTTCACGTTCAAGTGTTGAGAAACTTGGCTGCCCAAACACAGTGAAGTAATAGAGCGGAAGTTGGACCAATATTACATTCATCACAACACTGTTGCACATTATGAGTCTGAGAAGAGATGATTCTGTGTCAAAGTATAAAATACATTAAAGTCTTATTTCAGACATTGTTTATCCAGGTTAGCAAATGTTCTTTAAAGTGATATGACTGGTTTAAATGTTTCTGCACTGCATTTCAGATGTTTTGATCAATGAAAAACAGAAACAGGGAAATACAGAGGAAAATGAGGTGTATGTGAACACTGTCACACACCAAACACAAATAATCACATAACTGTTCAGTATAAACGGAATACTAACACATTTGCTTAACATTCATTTCATGTGTGCATAATTTTAATATTTATTTTCAAATCATGTGTGCCGAGTGTTTTATAATGGATGCTGGCCAAAGAAGTGAGTTTTGGAAGGGTTTAAACATTTAAACTACATTATGTTACATGGTCCATGTTTACATTTCAGTTCAAAATTATTCCTCATTTACACAATTTTTTGTTAGTGATGATGATGTCCAGCTCATCATAGCATATGAAATCAGAGCTGATTTCATCTGTAGTCTCTAACAGACGTTAGACTCAAAGGTGATTGTCTGGAGAGCAACTTTGTATATTTTTATGTAAGTCGTAGTGAACTCTTCACACGATCAGTGAACAGCAGACAGCTGATCTGTGTTTATTCACTCAAAACTGAACCTGAGATCATCCATACACTATCAGAAAAAGAAATTGTAACCCAAAGCCATGGAGATTAACTGGTCAAAATGTTGACATATATCAATGAGTTATGAAGTTTAGTATTGTTATGAGCCTGTCTAGGATGAAGCTGTAACATAAACTGGAACAAACAATCCGTTGTACACTTTCATGTACAGGACCACAAGTGAAAGCACAACTTCAGGGGTGGGCAAACACTAAAACCACAAACAAACATCCAACAAACTCCTGACAGCAACAACAAAATTCTCTATCAAACCAACAAAGAAATAAATACATCAACAACAATAAAGTCTACCATAACTCTATAAGCAAACTATTGCAAACATGAAACACACTGAGCACAGCAGCAAGGTTACAACAATAAACACGGCACACAACAGGTAGTCAAGCCAGCATACACAAACAGAGCTAATAATAAGTAATAACTACATAATAATAACTACACCTCCTACCAGATGGAAACAACATCTCTTTTAACTTCCTCTGTGTGCTCCTCAAAACATGGATGACCTATTTACTTTCTTCACTCGTTGCCACCTCTATTGCTAAAGAGAAAAAAATGATATGTACACAGAAAGATAGCATTTGTTCAGTATATAGCTGCTGAATTCATATACTGATCAGGCAGGCCGACAGAATCTGTGGGGCTTTTTACCACATTTAGATTTTAGGGGGAAAAATTAATTTTATTTTGGTATAATGTATGTATTACATGTAGCTAAAAGCAACTTTAAATTAGCCAAAATATTAAATAAATATGCAAAATCTTCAAAAAAAATTCATAGTTTTCTACTCATTTTGTCGGTATTATTTTTTTTGTCTACTGCCCAGCTGATTAGATTTTTGCATGCAGCCCTTGTATCTCATAAATGACCACTGACTGTAGAGCTGATAATTATTTGCATTAATACCTTTTATATTTAATAAAATATATAATTGAATTGTTTTTTTGTTTTTTTTGTTTTTTACCTTGTCTTTCTTTATAAGATCATTACTGGTACAGTTCTTTAAATGAAGGTTTTAAAACTGCATGAAGGCATTCAACTCTCACGCTTTACATTTTCTATCTTTATATGGCAGAGATATCATGTGTGCTAATATGCCTTTTCAAATTTAACCTGTGGTTACAAAAGATGTTACATATGCCCTATATTTCACAGTGCACACGGTTGAAAGTGCGGTCTATAAGTACACTTTCATCCACTAAACAAACTGCACTATGTATTAAACGATTTCCTGTGGTCTACTGTAATAATAGTCTTATTGTGTTGAGTTTAATTTTGTCTCTTTTCTCACTCTTGCTGCAATGGAGTTGTTCATCTTTATTGCTTTTCAGCTCCTTATGGAGGTTCAGTCCTACAGTAAGTGATTTATGCTTCTTAAATACTGTATGTCCACATTTGTCGTGGAAAAAAGTGTTGTTGTCCAAAATATCTCAGCATGTCTGATTGTTAAAGTGTGAACTTTTAATATGAATATACAAACACATGAATACAACCTGCCTGAAATTAATGTTGATACTGAATTTTTCCTATATGTAACTAGCTGATAAAATCTGAAATATTAGCTTAACGTGGTAAGAGAATCATCATGTTAATTATTCTACTTGAGCTTTACATATTCAGAATATGATAAAATAGGATTAATATTTTTGTTACTGTCAATACATGCATATCATTTGATTGGGTCCAGCTCAGTGAAGATCAACTGTGAGACTCCAGCAGATGTTAGAGTGAGTCAGTGTTATTTTCACCATTCACAAACAGAGAAGAAAAGAATATAAAAGTCAGATCATCATGTGAGCTCAAGCTCACTGGTGCTGAAGTGCTCATATGGGCAGGTGTAAAATCACCTGAATCAATCTACACATTAACTGTTACTTCTTCTGTCTTAGAAACTGTTACTGCTGTATTTTTAGTAACTGGATCATTTGTCTTCAAACAGATTCACTTCAGAAACCCTTCATCAGTGTTAGTGGAGATGATGACCAGCTCAGCATATCATGTGAAATACCACTTTCAGTCAGAGCTGATTTCAACTGTACAGTGTACAGGTTTAGTTGTACAGAACCTGATAAACTCCATGATATAGAAACATATGATAATAAAGTCTGTATCTCTGCAGGTTCTGCTGATGTTCTCACAGAGCTGAACTACACCTCCTGCCAGATAGAAACAACACCTCTTTTAACCTCCTCTGTCTGCCCCTCAAAACATGGATGACCTGTTTACTTTCTTTTCCTTTCTTTATGTTTTTTTATGTTGATTATATTTTATTATATTTTTAATTTTTTTGTTTAGTTTTTTGTATATGTATTTATTTTAACATACATAAGAATTCTAACAACAAAGTTGACAGGTGAACTGCAACAGTTTCAGAAAATGATCATAGTGTCCTACAATGGTTTTGTCTGTTTTTTACTTTAAGATCAATGACCATGACTGAACTGCTTGCTTTTGTGTGCATGGTTTTATGCATTTGCTTCCATATGATTATCAGATTAGATTTTTGCATTAAGGAGCAAAAGTGTACCTGATAAAGGGACCACTGTGTCCAGCTGTGTGTATAAAAATCATTAACCTATTCACTATTGTATGCAATAAAAAATGAAAGATAAACCTGAACAAAGATGACGTGTGAGGTGTGTATACATAAAGACATAATATAGATTTTGCTTACTTGGTGGGACAGCAGTTAAGAGCAGCCTAATTGCTTTACTGAAGAAAAGGATGCATGGATGTGGTACTTGAGTTCAGAAAGTGAATCGTGTTGAACCAAAAGCTGCTTTGGTTTGGGGAGTCAGACTGATTCAAAGTTGTAAGTTCTGAGTTTGTGAGTCTTTTGAACTATTCATTTAAAGGACCAACTCATTAGAGTCATTTGTTTGTGAATCCTACAATTGCAAGCACTGTGTGAAACACTGGTGAAATTTCTAAATCAAAGTTATGTCCACCTAAAACCTTTTAATTAAACATGTGACCCACTGTACTAGAGTAAATGTTCACTAACATGTTACAGTGCACACAAAACGTGAGTGTGGTCTCATGATCATGTTCATCTTCATAAAACTGACTGCACAAAGAATACAGTTTCCTGTGGTCTGATGTGTTACTTCCTAATTCACCCATTGTGTGAGTCTCTATTCTCACTCTCGCTGTAATGGAGCTGTTCATCTTCATAGTGTTTCAGCTCCTGGTGGAGGTTCAGTCTTACAGTAAGTGATCTCTGTTGTTTAATGTTGATTAAATACTGTATGTCCACTTTGTAGTGAACAAAAGTGTCATTGTCTAAAAATATTGATCATTAGAGCTGTAAGTGACCTACCTAAGATTTTGCAGCAAAATATTTTACTTATACTCCCGTAGTTGTCTTCTTTAGGTTTTTATAACCCCAAAATATAGTGATTGATCTGTTTTGGGTTGTTTCAGAATCTCCTACTGTAAAAGTATCTCCAGATGTCATAAGAGAGTCCAGCTCAGTGAAGATCAGCTGTGAGACTCCAGCAGATGTTAGAGTGAGTCAGTGTTATTTCTACACAAACAGAGAACAGAAGAACATAAAAGTCAGATCATCATGTGAGCTCGAGCTCACTGGTGCTGAAGTGCTCAAATGGGCAGGTGTGTAAAATCACCTGAATCAATCTACATTAACTGTTACTACACAATAAAGGGAACAAGGCATCAATAACCATCATCTAAATCTCCTCCAGCCACAGTGACGGTTCTTGGTGAGATATTTCAATGCTATTCTTCTGTCTTAGAAACTATTACTGCTGTGTTTTTGATAACTGAATCATTTGTCTTTTAACAGATTCATTTCCGAAAACCCTTCATCAGTGTTAGTGACGACCAGCTCATCATATCATGTGAAATAACCACTTCAGTCAGAGCTGATTTCATCTGTAGTCTCTACACTGAGGATGATGTTCTTCTATATCAACGTGTCTCTCAGTGGAGTCAGTCTGGGAAGAATCACAAAGGTGATTGTCTGGAGAGCAACTTTGTATATTTTTATGTAAGTCGTAGTGAACTCTTCAATCTGTGTTTGTTCAGTAGAGAGTTGATCTGTGTTTATTTAATCAAGAATTGACATGTGATCCTTCAGAAACACAGTCACCATCAGAGGTGAGTTATTATTATTATCATCTTTAAAACATGAGCACATTTGATGATTAGAGACACCTGTATAATTATTTAGACAGTATGATTTATTATGTAGGCAAGTAGTATCAAAGTACTTTTAAGGCAAGTCATGTCACTCTGCGGCCATCTTAGTACGCCTCTTGAGCATGCAAGTGAAGCTCCTATCTCTGTGAATGGGGAAACATCAAATTCTCCAAAACTCACCAAGCTTTCGATTAAATTTCATATTTAAAATCACCAAAGAAATCTGACAACAGTTGTCTCAAATATTAACTTTTTTTTGCTATATTTTTTTTTCTATATTTGGTCATATAGAGTTAAAAACGCTTTTTTTACTTTTTTTAAGTTACACTATTTGTTTTAAAACTGTTTTAAAATAAAGATGATCCTCGTCTACACTTGAGTTTTCGCTGCATTTCAGAAACGTTCTCCATACACATTACACAACCGACAATGCAAGGGTATAGTGTAAACGACAGGCGTAACCATAGCAAAAGTTATGCATTTTAAAATGAAAACGCACTAGTGTAAATGATGATACCGATTGGCTCTTTTATTCAGAAGACGGGGTTTCTTTCGATAGAACAGCCATTTTGGGTGTTGCATGTTCTCCATTTAAATCTATATGAGTGAGATGTCTTGTGTATTCTATAATCTATAATTACCTCGGACCTTTTCCTGGACTGTGCCCAGCTGGTGGAATGACCTCCCGATCTCAATTCGAACAGTCTTCAGCCATTTTCAAAAAACATCTAAAGACACATCTTTTTCGCCAGCACCTGAACGACTAATACTAGCACTTGCCTATTCTTTTCTATTCAGTTCTATTCCTTTCTATTTTTAAAAAAGCTACCTGTACTGTACTAGACTAACTGAGACTTGTCATGGCACTTGTATACTGTTGTTGTTCTCTCGTTGGTCTGATTGCTTCTATTGTTCTCATTTGTAAGTCGCTTTGGATAAAAGCGTCTGCTAAATGATTAAATGGAAATGTAAATGTTTTAGAAAATAATTTGTGGAAGATTCATCAATAAAAAAGTCCTCTACTGGTCAAACTGTGACAACTGCCACAAAATCTTGTACGTAAAGTTTATATATATATATATATATATATATATATATATATATATATATTATATATATATAATCCATACCTCACAAGCACACAGAGGCATTTTGCTCATTTTACTTTAAACTGCTTTAGTGTAAAAAAAAATAAAAATAAATAAGAATAAAAAAAAAAAAGTTAAAAGTTCTTAGTCCGTTCACTGTATCGGTTTATTTCATGGCTTTCTTGAATATATGACTGTAACTGTTCAAAGTATTTAGCAGACAAATAGTGTCATATAAGTAAAGCTAAACTGTATAATTGACCATTGTCTGTGGAAACTGGTTAACTCCATACTGTATCTGTCAAATTTTAAAACTGTATTATTGTATGTTATAATGTATTAATAACACTGCTAAAGTTTTATTTCCAAATTAAATGCACCTTGTCACATTATTGAAATCTCTTTGCAGCTTCAACTGCGACCTCTACTGGTGAAACTGGTTATAATGTATTGTTAGTAATGTTTATAGAGAGAGAGAGATAGAGAGAGAGAAAAAAGCCCTTAAAAAACCATGAAGTGAACCCCTGAAAAAAGTCCCCTGATTCAGATGATCCTGAAGCTGCAGAAGCAAACTAACACCAACATACAACAGCCAGCATCAGGACTCTGAAATATCCATCCACACAATTTGGCCCAACCAAATAATAAAAGCACAAAAAGAAATTATCTAACTTATTGGACTTAAACAACAGAAAAACAAAGTAAACTTGAATGTATATTTGGCCCTAAATAGAGATTACACAACTGCAGAATATCTGAGTACAGTTAAAGACTGTAAATTAAGAAGACAGATGACGAGGTACAGACTGAGCAGTCATACGCTGACTATAGAGACGGGCAGATATCGACAGCACTGGCTGCCCAGAGAGAGCCGTATCTGCCCTTACTGTAATCATGGGGAAGTGGAGACAGAGCAAACACTTCCTCACCAGCTGCTCTAACTATGAAGAAATTAGAAATAAATTTTATCCCAAATTTGAAATACTTTACCCTGACTTCAAAATGTTGAACAAGAAAACACAACTTCAGTATTTATTAGGTGAAAAACAAGACTGTATCTTACTAGCAGCAAGATACATTGATGCCTGTCACAAAAAGAGGGAGGAGTCAACAAATCAGTGATGCGCCTACACACACACACACACACACCACAAACACACAAACACACACCACACACGCACACCACATTGAATTATAAATTGTTTGAAGAATTTTAAAATGTTATTTGTTCTACTTTTTTAATGTATATACATGCATGTATATAGATTCAATGTAAAACACACTATGCTTTTGCAATACATTGTAACAATTGTCATGCCAATAAAGCGCATATTGAATTTAGAGAGAGAGAGATAGAGAGAGAAATAGTGTCATATAAGGACAGGTAAACTGTATAATCGATCATTGTCTGTGGAAACTGAATTATTACTCCATACTGTATCTGTATAGTTTCATGTATGTCATATCACATCTGACTCTGACACACTGTTGATTCTATCAGCTGTTTTCACAGCAGCCTCTACTCTGCCTGATTCCACCAGAGAGACAGAAACATGTAAGAATATTTTAACTTTGCTTATGATACATTAAATCGGTGTTAGATTTTAAATAAAAAAAATTATTAGATATTTATAAGACAATAAATATATATATACTTAACAGTGATATAATCTAGATAGAAACACTGATGTCTGGAATCATTATGCAGTAGTTCAGTTTTTACTCTAATCTGATTTAATCTGAGATCTTTTCTGTTGCAGTCATTAGCTGACACACCAAAACACTTCTGATAACTGGAATATAATCTTTCACACAGCACGAAACTTGTTTAACTCGGGTGGCTCGTCTGTTTCTAAAGTGTTATTTTTTTTTTTTTTAATTTCTGAAGCAATTTTGTAAAGGGAGATGCACGAAAACAGAAGAAATCAGGATGGTGCAAACACCTTTTGCACAGCACGGTATGATAAGTCTAAAAATCTGAACACTAGTTATCTGACTGTCAAATACAATTTTTGCCTAGTCCTGGGCACTTAGTTGCAATATCAACTACATGGCCTTCTAAATAATTACATTAATATAATTTAATATAACATGATAATGTTAGTTAAATACCAATTAAAAGAAAACGAATAACATAAATGGGCAAACTTCCCTGCTGACAGGCTCATGGGCTTTCATAGTGCTGGCGTTTCACAACAGCTGTTCTTTGGTTTAACTTTCTGTTCCTGACACTTCATAGTGACCTCATCTGTCTGTGCCCGCTCGGATAACCAGTAAGAACATGTACAGGTTTAGTTTTGTACATAAGACTGCGATAAACTCCATGATATGGTGAAACCTATGATACTAAAGTCTGTATCTCTGCGTCGCGATTAGCTGAGTGGGAGCTCACAGAGCTGAACTAACCCCTCCTGCCAGATAGAAACATCAGCTCTGTACCTCCTCTGTCTGGCGCCTCAAAACAAAGGACAAGCCCGGTGTATCCTGGCGTGTGCCTTGCGCTAAAGTATTGAAAGCTGAAAGCGTATTTAGTCTATAGATGTCCTATCTTTATTAGATCAACTGATTGTCAAACCCGAGGGCTATTTAACTGACAGAGGAAGTTCGAACAAACACTAAGTTTTGCAGCTGTAAAGCGGCCCACGGCAGTTTCAGAAAATTATCATAGGGGCCTACTACTGGTTTTGTCCCTGTTTTGTTACGTTAAGATCAATGACCATACCTGAACTGCTTGCTTTTGGTCTGCATGGTTTTATAATGCATTTGCTTCCATATGATTCTCAGATGATTTTTTTGCATTAAGTAGCCAAAGTGTACCTGATAAAGGGAACCAACCCGTGTCCAGCTGTGGTGTATAAGAATCATCTAACCTATTCACTATTGTCATGCAATAAAAAATGGAGATAAACCTGAATAAAGATGAGTGTGAGGTGTGTCTACATAAAGAACATAAGATAGAATTTTGCTTACTTGGTGGGACAGCAGTTAAGAAGCAGCCCTAAGATTGCTTTACTGAAGCTAAAAGGATGCATTGTCATGGTGGTACTTCTGAGTTCAGAAAGTGAATCATGTTGCAACCAAAAAGCAGCTTTGGTGTTGGGGAGTCAGACTGATTCAAAGTGTGTAAGTTCTGAGTTTTGTGAGTCTTTTGTGAACTATTCATTTAAAGGACGCAACTCATTAGAGTCATTTTGTTTGTGAATTCTTACACATTGCAAGCACTGGGTGAAACACTGGTGAAATTTCTAAATCAAAGTTATGTCCACCTAAAACCTTTTAATTAAACGTTGTGCCCACTGTACTAGAGTAAAATGTTCACTACTACCATGTTTACAGTGCACACAACTGTGAGTGTGGTCTCATGATCATGTTCATCGTTCATAAACATGGACTGCGCAAAGCATAACAGTTTGTTTCCTGTGATCTGATGAGTTTACTTTTCCTAAATATCACTCATTGTGTGAAGTCTCTATTCTCACTCTCGCGCTAGTAATGGCAGTTTGTTTCATCTTCATATGTGTTTCAGCTCCTGGTGGAGGTTCATTTCTTACATAATGATCTCTGTTGTTTAATGTTCATTAAATACTGTATGTCCACATTTGTAGTGAACAAAGTGTCCAGGTCCTGAAAATATTGATCATTAGAGCTATAAGTGAACCTACCTAAGATTTGCAGCAAATCATTTTACTTATAATCATAGTTGTCTTATTTAGTTTTTTATAACCCCAAAATAATAGTGGATTGATCTGCTTTTGGCGGTTGTTTTCAGAATCTCCTACTGTAAAAGTATCTCCAGATTCAAAAGAGAGTCCCAAGCTCAGTAGCCAGAGTCAGGCTGTGAGACTCCAGCAGATCAGATTAGAGTGAGTCAGTGGTATTTCTAAATAAACAGAGAACAGACGAACATAAAAGTCCGATCATCATGTGTGACGCGTGCGAGCTCAACTTGGTGCTGAAGCTGCTCATATGGGCAGGTGTAAAATCACCTGAATCAGATCTACATTAACTGTTACTACACCCCAAGTAAATGAACAAGGCATCAATAAACCATCATCCCTAAATCTCCTCCAAGCCACAGTGACGGTTCTTGGTGAGATATTTCAATGCTATTCTTCTGTGCTTAGAAACTGTTAACTGCGGTTTTTGAGTAACTGAATCATTTGTCTTTAACACAGATTCCTTTCCGAAACCCATCATCCAGTGTTAGTGACGACCAAGCTCCTCATATCATGGTGTAAATACACCACGTTCGGTCAGAGCTGATTTTCAACTGTAGTCCCCCTCTACACTGAGGATGATGTTCTTCGGTATCAACATGTCTCTCAGTGGAACTCAGTCCTGGAAAGAATCTTGTGTAATTTTTATGTAAGCTTCGTAGTGAACTCATTCCCACGAAAAATCAGTGAAGCATGCACGCAACAGCTGATCTGTGGTTTATTCACTCAAAACTGAACGCTGAGCTCAGATCAACCACGCAGTGACACATACACCATCAGAGGTGAGTTATCACTATTAGATTTTTTACATGAGGCACTTTAATGATTAGAGATGCCTTGTATAATTATGTAGCCACATTTAAGTATGTAGGATATTATGAAATCTTGGAGGACCGATTGATCAAAAAGAAAAGGTTCAGTCATTATATAGATCAGTGTATCAGACACTGAATCAGTAATCTGTTAACTCCTACGTGTACATGATCCCATAATTGTAGGTCCTTTTTCAGACAAATACTAACCACAGTGTGACTTTTCTTGAATAAGTGAACAATCTGATAATTTTAGACACGAAGGAAGGGCTGTTTGAGCTAAACAACTGATCATACAGTTGCGATCTCATACAGCCAAGACTATGACTGACAAATCTATGGTAAACCTCACTCAATTTTAAAATGAAATCCATGAGGAGGAGAAACTGAACAAAAAGTGGATTTTATTCTTGTAAAATATTATTAAATACTTATCAAAATGTTTCGTTATAAGTTCTTCTCAATATGTTCTGCATTACCTTTTTAATTCTGTGACTACAAAAAGAAAAATAAATAACATCATGGAAAATCACGAAGTATTTTAATTAAAGTACAATAATGCTCTATATAAGACTCGATCATGTACAAGGCTTATAATGACTTGAGTTATGATTTTTACACAAGCAACAATAAAATGAACAGTATGCAAATAAAGAGCTCATTGGCTCAGTGATCGAGAGTTTAGTTTTACATGATTGTACTAATCAACATATTAAAAGTGTTGCTAATAGCTATTATTGTCTTATGAGATTTTTGTATCTCGACACCATCAACACCACAGAACTTCAAACAATTTGGTACATTACAAAAGAATCTGATGTGTTAAGGTTTTTGCAACTTTCTGACATGAGTCCACATGGTTTTCTATTTGCTAATCCTGAGATCTCTCTAAACATCATTATCATTTTTTTCCTTCATCATTAGAACTATCCTCAGGCCAGTTGAGAGCGTCCTGCTTCAGTTATTCTGGAAACAGACACAGGTTTGAGCATGAGGCTGTGAGAATACTGAAGATCTGAGATGAGAAGTGTTACTTCACAAATTGGAAGGAAGTAACTCAAACAGCTCATCATGTCGCTCTCCGTCCTGGATCCAGATCAGTGTGTGGTCTGGAGGTCCAAGTTCTCTGTGATAAATAAGCTGCTTCTAACAACTTGAACTTTGTCAATTTCATAAACCATCTCTCACATCTGATCAGTGACATAACAGTCCATAGTTAGTTTGGTTAATATACTCATGGGGGTGAACCAATTCGATGTGTGGTGAATGTCGCGGTTACATCACCAGTATGTCCATATTTCGTTTTCATATTTGAATGAACCTGTACCTCAACTACCAACTTTGCTATAGGGAAGGGATTGCCAAGTACGTCAGGTGCAAATTTACCCCTTGGTAGGATTGGTCGAAGTGGGGATCATAGATGGGACAGAAAGTAAACACACACACCTCCACATCTACTGGAATCGTGGACAGATTGATAATCACATACACACACACGAATAGACAAGTGTAGCATAACAAGTTAAACCAGCAGATATACGGGTAGCGCGGGATAGAAAGTAATTGTGGTGCCCTAAGAGCGGAAAAAATAAAAGGGGGCTAAGCGGGTATCGCACCCAGTGCAGGAAGGGACCAGAAGAACCAAAAAAATGGGTGGGAAAGAAAAAAAGGGAAGAGGGATCACGGACTGGTCGAAGGAGCAAAGGAATAGGAAAAATAGGAAGGGGAGTGAAAAGTACAAGGTGCGGGAAAACTAGTATGTCTGGAAGAGGGTATGAAGAAGGAGGGAGAGAGTGGAAAAAGAATAAAAGCCAGGGAGAACAAAAAGGGACACCGCAGGTGAGAGGCTTAGTGTGGGGGAAAAAAAGGGGAAGAACGAAAGAGGTAAAGAAACGAAAAAAAGAAGAAAAAGAGGAGGAGGGAAGAGGAAGAGGAAAGGAAAGAAAAAAAGAAAAAAAAAGAGAGAAAAAAAAGAGAAAGAAGGAGAGAAGAGAGGGGGGAGAAGAGGAAGGGAGGAGGGTGAGGGGGTGTGTGAAATTTAGTCATAACAAGAGTCAAGAAGCTTTAGCCTGTTAGGGTGGAGGGAAAATACCATGTCGCAACTGCATTGACACAGTCTCCCACAGATAACTGCGACACGGACACTGGTCATGTCCTGCATCAGAAACCCCAGGACCAACTCGCGCAGCTTACTCATCTGCTTAATTAAGAGAGCCAGAAATTACAGCGGCTGATGAGCAACGTGATGCGAGCAAGGCCACGCGCGGGATCCAAGCCGCAGTACAGCACAGTGTGGATGGCTATGGGTGAGTACGAGCAAACAGATACATGCCCGCCAGTGTAGCACAGCAGGGTCGCTACGAAAGGGCCGCCAGCGTCAACAGACAAGTAAGGCGCTGGGTCGTGCGTTTAAAGATGTGACCAGTACGGGGGGGGCCAAGCTCGGCGAAACAGGGCGGCGTGCCAAGACCAAAACACACTAACCACACAAAACAATACAAACGCACGAACCTATGCTTACAGGCTGCGCGAAGCACGAGAGTGGCATAGGGGTAGAAGCGTTACATGACCATTCGTGTGCACACAGAACACATGAACAGAAGAAAGAAGAGAGGTATATAAGTGTACCTGGCTATGTTGATAGAGGCAAAGGGCAACGGGAGTGGCAGACCATATTAAAACCGGAACAGCATGAACCAATCGGGCCCTGGCCTTCGCAAGATAGTGGTTCGCACATGTGATTTAGAAAACGACAGATGAGCAAGCCACAAGAAGCGGTACAAGCAAACATAACGAATCCATCGCAGAGGGGGGCGAGGAAACAAGAAGAAAAACGAATGGGAAGCAGGAAAGAATAGTAGCCTAGTGGGGGAGCGCACACTGACGGAATCAAGTTGTGGCCAGGAGCTGTATGTAAAGGTGTGGCTTCATAATGGGAAGATGCAGGAGTACAATCGAGAAACCTGGCCCAAACAAGGGGGATGGTCCAACGAATGACCAAGAGAACAAAGACGAGAAACCCAGCACAGGGCTTAGCGAGACAAGCGGAACGACACATGATTGATGACGGTGCGGGGACCTGGCTGACAAATGAACAAGATTGCCTGCACAGGGGTGATACAGAATACCGCATCGCCCCCGCGAGGGACAGAGAACACCTCAGAACGCAAACAGGAGCTACGAATAGATAACATCAGTACCATTGGGAGGATAGACACAAAATGGAAGAACATGAGTGGGGGAATATGGAGGCATAGAACAGGACAGCGTCGAAGCACGGGATATGGCGTGCATCAGACGAGAGGATTGGCCCGGGGGGATTGGGGGTGTTGTAGGATCATGTAAAAAGTAAAGGCACAAATTTAAAAGGTCAAGGTGGAGCAAGGGACAGGCGGGCGCATTGGGCGCCCACAATGGTGGGAAAAAACCGGGGGGTAGGTTCATGGTAGGGTCTACGGATAGTTATGATAGAAGGGGAGGGAACCAAGAGTGGCAAGTCCCCAGAGACTAGATCCCAATCTGACACACATGGGCTCCTACCGCCAACTGGGCCACAGAAGCCAGGCGCCAGAGCGGCGCGGGCCATCAGCCCGGGGCCACGGTCACAAAAAGGCCGGCCGGGCGGGGCACAAAGGAAAGAGGAAACAGAAAAACAGCCATCCGCGGCGAGGGGCCTGATAGTTCCCGCGAGCCCCAAGGGGGGGCCCGAGACAACCGCCAAAACCCCCCACGGGGCTTAGGAGGGGGACGACAAGGCATTTCTCCCATCGGGACAGCGCAGCGTCGACGGAAGCAGTTAAAAGCTAACACGACCACCATCAGGTAAAAAAAACTGTGAAAAGATGGGCTCAAAACTCACGTTCACGCAGCAGCAGTGGAAATAACGCGACCCGAGCCATGGGGAGTGAGAAATCACCAAAAAGCAAAAGAAGGTATACGGCACAGAATAGGCCCCTATAGGACTGTCCCAGAGTAAACAGGTAACGGGTAACGGGTGTCCCGGTTGGAAAAATCAACGTCAGCTGCTTATTCGCTAGCACAATCATTAGTAAACGAATATGTGAGCGGTCATCGAGGGTTAGCGCGAGAGGGGACTCCACGTAGCACGAGTCAAAGGTGGTAGAGGAATTGTGGTGGGTCGGGAGCTGGATAGAAAAAGAAGAAGTAGCAATGCAGGCTACAATTGTATGGATGGGACGCAAAGTACACAAAACAAGCCGCGACTGGAGAACAGCCTTGGCCATAACGCGGCAGCGGGAAAATAAAGACGAAAATAGAAGACAGTGTATTTCTGGACCAACATTATTTGTGGACAAGCCTGAGAAAGAAGGCAGTATCGCATTGAGCACTTATAAGTAAAACAGGAGGCTGTGAAGGGAAAGAGGGACAAAGCATGCAGAACAGAAGCCCGCGGTGAGTGGGGGGCGAGGTTTGTGTCAACCAGGGCCAGGACTGAGGGCGGAGGATGGTTCGGGAGAACGGCGCGCTGTGAGGAAAGGAGTGGGGAGGTCATGACTGGGGCCGAACGTGTAAAGGGCGGGTGTGAGGGGTACGAAGCGCAAGCGACGGCCGAGGCCGCGCTGGGGGAAATGCCAAAGGGAAAGGCGCGTCTGGTGTGGTGATATACCACAGCGACTGTGCCGCGGGCGTAGTGCCCCCGCCGGACAACCGGGGAACCCGGCTCACGACTGGGGCCCGGCGGGAAGGGCAGTGGCGAATGAGGCCACACGGGGGATGTACCCACTGCTGCCACAGAAGGGGTTGCTGTGGGTGGACAGGGCCCGGGAATGACTCGGCGGATGAAGTACTGTCCCGGGTAAGACCCTGCCAAGCTCTAAGATACAAGCAGCAGCCAGCCAGGGTCGCGCATCAACGGGGACGGGCACGATCATAACCAACGTGCAGAGTGCTGCATGAAACAGCTGATTGTGCAGTCGATAGGAAGGGCTACTCAAGCGGAGGGGCATGAACTGGAGCACATCGCACGAGCGGGAGTGGTGTCGCGGCGGAGGGGGACCAAGGAGCGGCTGGCGCAACGCAAAATAGGACGAAGCGTGGCCGGGAAGCATGCAGCGTGCGGCAGAACCCCCACCGGCCCAGCTCCACAAGTCCACCGTAGATCATCGTCGATACGAGGGGAGTCAGGTATTCGAGGGGGAGGTCCATGGTATGGGGATATGGCAGCAGCAAGAGGGCGTACATGATTACGCAGCAGGTTGGGGGGCCATGAGGCCGAAGGGGCGCGGGATACAGCAACACCAGCCAGCAGAGACGCCGGTGTGGTCATGTGACAGTATGATGCCACATCGGGACCGGGAAAGATAACTGAGTCCCAGGTAAACAGGGAGGAGGGACGGGGTAGATGTTCTTGAGGCAGAAAAGGCGGAAATGAAAATGCTGAACCTACCTCAAGGCGATCAGATGCCAAAATAATGTACGAATGTGAGTCGAATAGTTCAGTTGCGCTGACCGTGAGTGTAACGCTACCGCAGCTTAGGTGAACATGTACTAAGTGTAGTATGTGTTGTTAGTAACAGACAGAGGGCACCCAAGACAGAGAGGGTGGCAAAAAATAACTGAAGGAGACAAGACCCTGCGATAAGAACTAAAGCACTGGAGCAACACTGTGGGCTACAATATTTGCTGTCAAACAAGATGCGGGCTGGCGAGACATTTTAAATACAGACAGCAAATAAAAAATCGGATTTCACACTACCGATTAGCTAGGGTGGGACGGGGTCAACAAACGGGTCTCATACTTCCCGCCACAGGTTTTTACAGACGGCGTTGTATCACAAAAGGGTTCGTTACCGGTGCGGGTAATGTGCGATGGTTGAGGGAAAAACTATACGTTTCAAATAAAAAGAAAGAAAAGAAGAAGATATCGAATCTATCTACTACTGCAAAGCACACAAATAAATAAAGAGAGTACCGGAGTACAAAGACAAAAAAGCACAGTGATTTTCAGAATATGAAACATTGTTTTAGTAGGGCTATATCATTAGTAGTTTAAGGTACAGAACTGGATAAGGAAATCAAGATGCACACAGACAATTGGCCTAGTTGACGGTAATTGGTGAGAAAGAGTAATCCTGGAGTGGAAAATTAAGGATCAAAAGCGATTCAAACGCATAAAAAGAATAAAAGATCTCGTGGAGGAGCAGTGAGACGTACATAGGGGTGGTTTTTTGAGAGTAAAGCGCGAAGGGGGGGAAAAAGAAGACGAATCTGCAGAAGAAAGAGGGGAAGCATATGAATAGAATACCTGGAAGAGAAGCACGAGGCCAAGACTACGGAAACGAGGGAGGGAGCACGATGCCAGGGCAACCAAACGGATCCCAGACGAGCCCTAGGGGAGCGCGCCAAATCAAGTCAGCGGAAGTCCAAGGGGAAAGGCAGTGAATCCAAGAAGAGCGAGAGCTGATGATCTCGATAAAGAGTACTATAGATCAAGATAGGGGGCAGTGTGACCATAATGTTGTTGTGGGGAATTTCTTCCTACTACTAAACTGAATACTGACTTACTGAAAAATACGGTCGAAACCGGAAGGCTTAGGATCGTTCGAACTTACTTACTGAGATGAAAAACGTAACGAACACAAGAAAAGACGAAAAAGGAAACTGACTATGGAAAACTGGCGGTGTAACACTATAACGAAGACAATGGAAGAAAACTAATCCATACTTCAAAATAAGGTTAATATCTTGGAGCACCGTCTGAGAGCGTGTTGGGCATGAACACTGAAACGTGGGAGAAGAAGAGAAGAAGGCCCTAAAAAACCAAAGGGGCACGCAACCCAAACAACAAATCGGTTTCACTACCAAACTACAAATAGCACGGTCTTGTGCCAAAGCGAGCACTACTTTTCCATTCCAACGAAAGCGTTGTCACACACTCACGAAAACCTGCAACTACAAACATTCAACTGCCTATTGCAGCAGCCGACTCCTCACAGCCATCAGCGCTCCCCGTATTCCTCGCTCCCTCAACCCGCGCCTGGCTCTTAAAAGTATTAGTCTTTCAACACACACAACACATGGAAATCTGTTCTGGTCATTAATGACTCACCCTCATGCTTGCGGGCAATCACCAACCCGTAAGACCGGGTTCGGGTATAACTCAATTAAGATATTTATTGGAAAATAGGGAAATCTGAAGCTTGCTGACCCGGCCAGTTACATCATGCACGGACATGGAGGGATTGAGGACGTGATCTCCGTGGCGGGGACGGGACTGGACGTGTTGGAACATTTCAGTGGCATTGCTGTCTATACAGGGTCCAGACAGCTCTCAGATTACATCAAAAAGATCTGAATTGGTGGTACCCGAAAGGAACGAAGGCGACTAGGGAAACGACATGACGGGGATAAGTCATGACAGAATTGGCATGGTTGGGTGACTACCCGGTGAAAAATGGGTAAACTAAACTTACGGCAAGAGCTGAAAATGAGGTTAGGGGGAAACACAGATCACAGAGGTGCTGTGCAGGGTCGGACCGGGTGTGTGCCTACACAGCACCGTGGGGGATGAAGGACGGCTATAGGCCAGCAACCCTAAGAGGAAGGGTTGGCAAAGGGGGGGTTTGGGTTGCCAGAGCACTGGTGGTTGTCATGGATACGGGGAAACCAAATGGCCACATCCATCAAACAAAACATGACGTGCATAGAAGGGGAGACATTAGACACGACATTTAGACCATACCCGAGGTGGGGTAGGGGTGGGATGGGTGAGTGAGTAAGGAAACCAGAGAGAGTCAGAGGCGGGGTGGCTCCGATTGAAGTAAATCCCGCAACAAAAAAAACAAGATCAACGCACACTGGCGGGGAGAGGAGGGGGCAGAAAGAACGCAGAGATCACCACAAATGAAGTGCGGGCACAGTTGGTTGCCACCAGGTGGTCCAGGAACTTTCGATGGCACCACCATTAAACTGCGGGACCGGGCGGCGCGAGAGCTGTTATTATTACGTGGCAGAGCCCCCAGGTAATAACAGCCTTTGACCCCCGTCAAATTTCGGAGGAGCGGATGTGGGCAGGGGGAGTGACGTATACCACAGGAAAAATAAATAAATTTTGCTGCGGAAAGCCGTCAGCAATCAAGTCATATTTTTTGCCTCTATCCTTGGTGTAGAATCACACAACTAGTCTGCCAGATGTCACGAATGAATTACGCTTTTAATATAAGAAAAGATCAGTCAAAGGGGGGGGGCAAAACTCGATCTGAAAGTTTCACCAAGGTAGTGTGAGTGAATTCAGGTAAACAAGTGCACAATCACACACTGGAATACGTGGGCACGGTGGCGTCTCACGACACTTCAATAGTAAAAGGGGAAATTTTAATAAGAATGGAAACAAAACGAGCACTGGAGGAAGGTATAGATTTACCTCAATTCATTGTTATAAAAAAACTTTGCTTCATCATGGTCATTGACGCACGGCTATGGCATGCACGTGACGTCTGAACACACTGTGAGAAGGTAAAGACCATAGTGGAGGCTGTGTAAGCTGGGCAAGCTTAGCCTTTTCCCATGGCCACGGTCAAAAGAATGTGGCTTGGGACAAAAATGCCTAAAAATGCAGCAATTAACTTATATCAATTCCGGCTCCTTGCGAATAAAAAATTAAAAATTAATTTAAAAAAGTTGAGGGCGGGCATTAAATTTAGATCGGCTAAATGTTGCTACAATTTCTTTTTACCATGTTTTTCATTTTGTTGTGACTAAAGTTCTGCTCTGGCCATCGTCACGATTCTTCATCATAATACAACATAGTGCAAGATTTACCCATATACTATAAAAGTAAATGTCGTTTATCATACAGTGTAACAGCTTTTAGTGATTTTAATCATAGTTTTTTGTGGAAGCTTAACTCAAGCTAGACGTAAGTTTTTTTTTTTTTTTTTTTTTGGTAATGTAAATTTTCTGTGCTTCGCCTGCTCTGTAATTTATCCACTGCTTGACCAACACCATGGAAATGACAGCATTAGATCAGAAACTTACAATTATTTTTTATTACATTGTCATTAAAGTTAAATACAAAATTCAGTCTTATGACTGACACCCATATCTTGTACGTTGCCTAAACGACAGTGTATAATCTCGAGGTAATAGATTACGACTAACATTGTGCTACTTTATGCTGACACTGGAGTTAGTTCACGGCCTGCAGACTCTATGGTAGAAACCATTTATAGTTTATTTATACCAAGCAGGATTAAAAGGAAGGAGTCAAAATATGGGCAAAAAAATTTTTTTTTAATGGGGGGGGGGATGAATGGGGTGGGCCTGGTCCCCCATAATCTGAGAAAAGGGAAAAAATTTGAAATACCCCGCCTTCCAACAATCTTTATTTAACAAACTTATTCCCATAAAGGTTTCAGTTTTACATGAGCATTAAAATACAATGAGGATGTAAAAGCCATAAGACCCCTCATAGCTGCGTTTAACATCCCATTGTTTTATTATATTTATTATGTTTACCGGTCCTGTGTATCTTTAAGATACTTAAAGCTGTGTGTTAAAAAAAGAAATATCACAAAGGGGTATTATACTATATTATTGCTGTATTGTATATTGTAAAATAACATCTACCAAAACCCATTCAAAAAAAACCCACTGACTTCAGGACGACAGAATCAAGTGCTAAGATGTTAAAGGTTGGAATACACTTCCTGACTTTTGCTTAATTTTGTATAATGTATGATGATGTGTTTTCAGCTTCAGTCTAGTATATTCCATCCGGGGGCCAGTCTGAGGAATCAAGTTAGTTGAGCTGATTTTGAATACATATTGGCTTTCATTATCATGCTTTCTCCTAGAACAGGCACGTTGTGTTTCTGCATTGCATTTACAGATGTCCTGGGTCATAAACAACAAAACAGAAAACAGAGAGGACATTTAGTTTATGTTGGAACACTGTCACCGAACACCCCAATCCCACAATCAAACCGTCCATCATCAAAACAGAATACTAACACTTCAATCTTGCATGTGTTTTTGTCTTTCTTTCTTCTTTCGTAAGACGTTATAGATCACCTGTACTCCGACAACGCCTGACAAAACCAGTTCCTCACAGGCAGAAATCCACATTTACCTTTTGTGAACATGCACTATGAATCTCTGTTTCTTTTTATTATTAGGTACAGTACAAGCCACTATACTGAATTAAAATACTTACTTGGTGCAGATCATATGTTTTAGGTTTCATTATTCAGTGCATGGATCATGGATATACAGTGACTTCATCTGTGCAAGGCCCACTTCCAATAATACGAGACAGCTATAGGCATTCAATAAAGCTGAACTTTGCTGAAGTAATCATAAATCTTTTTTGAACTAGAATTTTTTTTTCCTGCCTAGTTATATGAGCGCGGAGTAGACTATCGGCGTTTTTCAAAGTCCATCATGTGTCGATATCTTCTAAGATCTTATTGGTGTGATCATTGCATCATTTGAGTATGGCTATAGATTTCTACGATACAGATCTACAAGGATATAGGTTTCCATAGAACGTGTTATATCTTGTTACTGTACATAAAACTAAATGTAAAACATTAGTTTTCATTTTGAAGCTGTAAGTGATTGTTATCTTAGATGGTTACCACTATGTTCAAAGAGTGCATAGTGTGGGTGTGGTCCTTTTGCCTGTAAACCCTACCCATTGTGGGGACATTTTCTTGGTGCAAACTAAGGATAACCGGATTGTTTGCCATTACATAAAGTTATGTATGTCGGTGATTCTAATGTGCAGTCTGAGCCGGAGTTTCGGTAATGATTCAGCACAAGGGTGATTGAAACAATCTGCATTCATTATTTGCATTAAACGAACTTACTTTTAAAGGACTCAAACGAAGAAATCAACTGTAACATATCTAACATTATCAGTAAAACAATGTTTTTTTGTTCTATATTTTCTACTACAAATAACGTCGGTTTATAATTCATTATTTAATTTGTGTTCTTATATTATGTTATATTGTCTAAATTCCGTATGATGTCTGCACTATCATGTATATTTGGCAAACACCAGTCTGTACTTTCTTCTGCACTGGAAGCTCCTGTCGCCAACACAAATTCCTTGTGTGTGTAAATATACCGGACTAGAACATTTTGCGTGTCTTGCTTTCCTGGACAACACAAAACTTTAACAAACACCTAGATAAAAAATAAATTACCTATTTCAATTAATGGGGCGGCTCTAAAAGTATGTTTAAGA